>NW_028139946.1:0-39121 GCF_965202585.1 Thalia democratica | reverse complement strand
TAACCATTTTAAAATTAAATAAATGTAAGTAACTTAAAAAAACGAGGTTGCCCCTTCTAAAGTTTTTCCTGCTCGAATTTTCTCTGCTCGAGTTGCCCCTGCTCGAGTTGCCCCAGATCGAGTTGTTCCTGCTCGAGTTTCTTCTGCTCGACTTTAACTTATCTCATTGATCTCGCGTTGTAGTAAATTTTCAACAACGATCATGATTTAATTTACATGGTGCTGTAAGCTCATGCAGCTCCAGAATTCCGCTTTTCAACATTTTTGTATTGAAAACTTGTATACGTTAAAAATGCAGCTGACACAGATTGAGCTTGCAGCTTCAACTTTACAAATATTTTGAACATCAAATATAAAAACTTGAAAAAGAAAACTAATTTAGCAGGGAAATTAACGACGTTCATGTACAGATTTGGCTGAAATTTTTTTGAACTTCATGATAACATAACTTTCTTATATTTTTAGCTAATATAAAAAATCTTTTATTATTTTAAAGCTCAATTCCTCACTACTTTAACTATTAAATTTATTTATTTTTCTTGGTTTAAATGTTTGACATTAAGTAAAAAACTTTTAAAAGAGATTAATATTTCTAAATTATATTAAAAGAATCTCAAAATGGTAAAATTAACCGAGTAAGCTTTATAAAATTGTGAGAATATATAAAAGTAAATTTATCATAAACAAACTACCAACAAAATTTGAATTTAGACTAAAAAACCTGGAAAAATCTGGAGTTTGAGAAATATCTTTAAATCAAAAAGAACTGCCCTGAGTAACCTTAAACTATCCTGAGTCACCTTGATATTTTTCAAATCCTTAAAAAAAATTATCATTTTTTTGACATCAATAAAAATCAAATTCTTTACAAAATTGGTTATAAAACAAAGTATTGAAACTAAATCAACTAACTCTGATTCAAAATCTATGAAAAACTAGCATAAAGTTTTATAAGTCTTAAAAATACTTTGAGATATTTATTGAAAACTAACACTCTTTTAAGTTGCCCTGAATCTCCAAGAGATTTTCTAAAATTTTAGAATACCCTATGTTTACCTGAGTACCCTGAGTGTTTGGCAACCCTTGATTGCTATAATTAATAAAAGATAAAAAACTAATTATTAAAAACACATATATTTTGTAAACTACACTTCTACACTAAAAACAGCATAAAATTAGCCAAATCATTTATTTAAAGCTGATATTTTTTAAGATATATAAAATAAAGGTATCCACCTATTGCTAAAGACAGGGTTGCTTAATTTTTTTGGTAAATTTCCTCCAAGTTTTAAAAATTATGTATTTTTTGGTCTGTTTTTAGTTAAAACTTTATTTTAAAGTTGAAAACTGTGTTAAATAGTATAAAAACATTAAAAAGATACTGTAAAGCTACTTTAAAAACAATAAAAAAAATTGCGATGATGACAAAACAGTTTTAACTATACGATAGATTTAATTTTGTAAAACCAGAATTTTACTACTAACATGTAAAATTGTTTAAAGTTCCAGGTTTTTAGTCATTTGTTTTCAAAATTTCAGGTTTTTTTTCAACATTTCTCAAACTCCAGATTTTTCCAGGTTTTTTAGTCTAAATTGTTAAATTCCAGTTTCTTTTTGCAACCCTGTAAAGAGAATAATTATAACTTTAATTATTTAAAGATTTTGTTTTAACTACAATCTTTCACTACAAAAAAAAAATTATACAAAATAAAAATATATTCAAAATTTGTGAGCTGTAGATGTTGGTGGACCAATATCAAAAGTCTCAGTTTGGTCTGGTTGACTGTCTGTGGGAAGATTGTCAACCTGACCTTTTTTTCCCATACTTTTCTTTAAAGACGAAGTGACTTACTAGCACGCTTAGGACTCTATGTGGGCAGTGTGGTATTTGTATTATTAAACTGGACGTAATAATAGTAAAATGCTATAAACTTCTTATAATGTATCGGTGAATTTTATCTATCAATACTAAAGACTGTTCTAGACTACTTTATATAAATTAGCCAAGATAGTTTTGGCGATGTTTTTATAATACAAAAAAACTACTCAAAAAATTTACAAATTTCTTTCTCAAAAAACATAAGCTGCTTATAAAACTTTTATGAATCACTAGACAAAAGTTTTTCTAATGAAATGTTGCATCATTGATTTTAAGCCTTATTTCTCATAACTGCAGCAAGCTCGATTTTTTTTTAATACTCAGAGTTCATCAATGAATAATACAAGTAGTTGCAGCAGTTCATTACAAATTATTTAAGATTTAATTGTTAAAGTATTTTATTTCTTTAGAACATTGTTTTCAAAATAAAATAGTAAAATGTTTGAAGTTATAACATATATGTCTTAAATTAAACTTAGCAACTATATAAATAATAATATTTAACCAAAAATATATAGCTAAAAGTATGCAAGCATCTGGTTTATTATTACATATTTATGTTGCATCTTTTCTTTTGTATAAATAACTGAGCACTTCAAATATTTAAAATAAATAACTAAACATATGATGAATAAATAAGAGCGGTTATCCAAAATGCTGAGATTAAACGCCTTAACTATTTACATAATTTTATTTGAGAGTCTAACAAAAATAATTTTTCATAGTTTTAATATTGTGTGCAAAACTATAATCAAAATCATTAAGGCTTTTTTAAATGAGAAAAACTATTTTTTTATCAACTCAAGCATGATAACTAGTTATACATTCCATTTAACTTTTGACAAATAATTATTAAAATTAAAAAAGTTTAAAGTGGTCTACCGAATCCGAGTCTTATTTTGAAGTTTAGGATTCGGCCGGATGCAAATCCGAATCTTATTTTGAAATTAGGATTCGGCCGAATCCGAATCCGAGTCAAAGGCCGTAATCGTCCGATCCGAGTAGATAGTTGTTTAGTCTTAGATTTATCTAACATTCAACATTTACAAATACAACATAAAAACTCGATATGTGTTAATTTTTTGACAGAAGAGAAAATAGCCTAAACTGGGTTTATTTTTCATTAGTAATTGTTAATAAATATATAAAAAAGTGGTTCATAATATGATAAATATGTAAAAATTACCCATAAATAACTCAAAGCTGGGTTTTTATAGAGTTAGGTTGTAAGTAAAACAACAAAAATAATAAGTGATTTATAAGTGTTTAAGATACTTCACAGTTTATAAAAACTTAAGTATTTAGTCAATGTAAATTATAATCTTATAGATATTCATAACTTAAATAGGCATTCTATTTTTATCTAAAAGTCATTTAAAGTAATAAAATAAATAAAAGTAAAATACTTATTAGTGTGACTAAGACTAAAGCCAAAAGGTTATTTAAATGTCACTAAAACTGCGGCCCGCGAAGATTTTGGAAACTTGGAATTTGGCCCACGGGCACCAACTGCATGCCGAACCTTGATTTAGGAAACATTTAAGTTACGAAAAATACGTCACTTCGAACAAATTTAAACGATTACAATGTATAAAAACAACATCCATAAAAAGATCAACCTTTTAGAATTGTTAACATTATCATTGAGCATAGTGTTGAGTAATTTAAAAATTTCTACTTTATACATTACTAACCTAGTAAACAAAGAAAACTTTTTTTCTTCTAAACTCAGTAACCGTAAGCAGAGATTTAAAATAATTTTTGGTCGGTAAGTTTATTAGTCTTTTTTAAATGTTGTTTTTAGGTTGTTTGCGGAATGTAAGTTATGAAGTTACTATAAACCATGTGAAATATTATCTAAGTTTAAAGCTAGGTAATAGCAATTTTAATCCCACACATAGTATATAAGCGCATTATACCGTTTATTATCACAAAATTCCGTAGTGCTGCGGTTATCACATTTGCTAGTAATAATAACCAACAAAAATGTGTTAATATAAAAAGCTATTTTTTCAAACGAATAAGCACTAAGGTGGAAGAATTTTATGAAATTTCTTAAACAAAATTAAAAAGTTTTAGTTTAGTTAGATGTATAGTCCTAAGGCTTTTTTTAAATACCTTGAACAGTACAAATTGCACTGATATGAGTAAAAACAAGTTTTTATATGTATTTAAACAAGCGTATGTAAATGTATAAACTATTTCGCAAATTGTAAAAAGTTGAAAAGGTAGTAGTTAACATCTAAAATTCTAAAGTCTTAAAGCAAAATCAACTCAAGCATACATGCTGAACAAAGTATTTTAAAGATTATAAACGGACATAATCAAATTTCTTCCGTAAGCGTGGTTGGTTCAGTGGTAGAATTTTCACCTGTCAAGCGGGAGGCCCGGGTTCGATTTCCATACAATGCACAATCACATTTGAAGCTTACGATTTCAAAGATCTTTTTAACTAGTTTCGATCACATGTATTTAAAAGCAATAGTTATTATATTTTACTCATAAACTGAGTCTTAGCAAATTTATAATTGTATTTGAAAATTTTAATTTATTTTATTGATTATTTATACCCAAAAACAGGTGAAGAATAAACAATAAAATTTTATTTTTTGCAAAGAAATGCGAGCTAGTGAGAAATGCCATTTGCTTAATGATATGATTTATAAATTCTTATTAACAACTAGTATCATATATAAATAAATTTACAAAACTTAAGCGTTTGTTTCAAGCGACCGCGTGGTCTAATGACTAAGGCATCTGACTTCTGATCAGCAGATTTCGGGTTCGAGTCCCGGCGTGGATTGTAATTTAGATTTATAGTATTGTCAACAAAAACAAGAAAATTTCAAACGCGAAAACAGTTAAAATGGAGTTGGAGATATGAAGTTATAGGTGTTGTAGAGGTGCTGGGCTGTTAGTTTGTAACCGAAAACGGGTGTAACTATATGATTAATTTTCAAGTTTCGCAAAATAAAAATCAAAGCTGTTCTTCTCTAAACGGCGAATCTTTTGCACTACTTTTCATTATAATCTGATTAGAAATAAGAAAGTTATGACCGTTTGAAAACTAAATTTTAGGATTTATTTCAATTCTTTTAGGCTTACAAAAATGTTTTTGCTCGTAAAGCGTTGTAAAGCTTATTACGTGCTCCTAAATTTAAAGTGCTTTATGTTAAAAAGTAAGAAAAAAAGATACAGTAGTATGTTTTTCACCTATTTTAAACAAAAACAACATGTTTTATACATAACTTTCTGTTTATTTGCTTAGTTGTTTTTAAAAACTTATCAGTTAGTTAGAGAAATCATTTGCTCGTTTAAATGATTAGAAAAACTTTTAATCACAACTTGTATCATCTGCACTAAAATTCAATAAACAAAACTTAAGCGATTGTTTCAAGCGACCGCGTGGCCTAATGGCTGAGGCACCTGACCCCAGATCAGCGGATTCCGGGTTTGAGTCCCGGCGTGGTTTGTATTGTTTTCACGTATCGACGACAAAAAAGTCAAATGCCAATATCTCAAAAGTTATTAATGCTAAAACTATGAAACTTATGGGAAAATTTTTCTTTCGGTCACCACAAACAGTATAAAATGCAGTGAAACTTATCAGTAGTTATAGTAGCACAGAAACTTAACAGCAGTAAACTTCAAATAAACGAGGAAAACTTAGTAGTCGTGAAACTTGTTTTTTAACATAGTAATAACATAACTGAATCAAAGTTATTATTAAACATATTAATATAACTAAGTAGTTGTAAAACTATTTGGTAAACATAGTATCAGTTAAACTAAAGTAAAGTAAAACTTATTTGCATTAAAACATATTAGTAAAAATAGTGATACTGAAACTTAGTAGTATTCATTTTTAAATTTTATCAATTTAAAAAAAAAATTGTGCTTAATATTTAGCTTAGCTATTTAACATAAGAGAAGTTTAAGAACTTTCGAATTTTCAGCATTTTAGATTTACTTTACAATTAGCTAAGTTCAATTTAAATCATGATATTATCGACAAAACATTTATAAGGCTAGTATCAAAGGTAACATTTTTCAATTGAAACCCCAATCACAAGTCAGCATCTTTGAACCAAATTAAGAAATATATATAACTTACATTCTGTTTTTTTTTAAATTAAACTTTGTTAATAAACTATTTAAAACCCCTTTTGCCTCTGTGGAATTTGATGAAGTTTTTACAATCACATTACTTTCTATAAACATATATTGTTGACACATGGTTGAAAAAACTAGTTTGCACAAAAATATTAATCACAGAATGGTATTGTGTTAAACTATCTGAAAAAAAACAATGATTTTTCATCAAACTACTTTAAACCTGTCAAAATGTATGCACTCGTTAACAAAACACTTAATCGTATCCGTGATGTATGACTCGACAACAACCGAACGTTTTGTTATTTGGCAAACTGTTTTTTGTTGTTCACCCACTAATCTCACCACCATCTCAAGAGAAATTGGAAAGTTGTAATGCTGAGTTATATAGCTTATCACTTTTACTAATACAAAGCGTGACTCTTCTCAGTTTAGAATGTTTTAAGATTGCATTGAAGCTTATAAGTCTCTCAAATTCAATCATTGTATACTATTTTCAAAAACTCATAAAGGATCTTTTTTTTTTGTTAGATAAAAATAGAAGTTTTTATGTACTAATTAAAGCAAAGTTCACTAAAACGACCGTTCTTTAAAAGGTTAATAGTTTTCTTGGTTTCAGTTACCAAAAGCTTTATTTTAAAGAAATATAAAAAAAACGCTACTTATAAATATTAAAAGATATTTATTTTAACAACAACTACAAAAAAACAGAAAATATTTTACACCTCACTTAAATGTACCAAGCACAACAGAACAAAAAATATATAAAATATTTCTTTTTAATAGTTAAAATAAATATTGATTACGTTTTGCTGGCAAACAAAAAACATATTGGTGAGAAAAGTTAAGAAACTTTAAATAATAGATATTTGTTTTTCAAAATTAGTATTAATACGTAGTACATACATTTTAATATTATTGTAGGTATTGCTCGATAAGTTAAAAATAATTTACTAAAAAAAAAGTATTTTTGATGAAGGTACTATAGTGAGGTATTAATTATAGTATTAAATTATAGCTGTAGTTTTATTTGCAAGTTACGTCAATGAAAATAACATGTGTCTTGTACTAAATAATAATGTTCTAAAACTAAATTTGTTGGTAAAGTTACAAATAGCTTAGTTTGAAATAACAAAAAACCTCTTATAAGAAACATAAAAACTATTTAAATGTTACAATTTTTGAAATTGCTACTTATATGCAAATTAAACAAAAACATGTTTCTTCTTACTATTGATCAAATTGGTAATTTAGGCAGAATTTAAAATCAAATTTTGTTGCTTAATTTCGTTAAGAAAAAACTTAACTAATATTCATTAATTGTACTATAAATCTTTATGATGTATTAAGATATAATATACATAATTAACACAATTCAAACTTTTGCAATTTAAACCTTTAAGCTTAACTTCTCCTCGAGAAAGTTTAAGTCTTGTTGAATAGGAGTAAAACTTTTTATTTCAGAAGTTTTATTAGAAAAAAAGCCATAAATTAAAAAAACTTTTAAATTTAAAAGAATAATTCTTAATTATATGCCACAGTAGTATTTTTGATAATTTTAAAATAACTTATACTATACTGAAAACTTTAAACTTCTTTTTTTAAGCCTTTCCTTTGTCGACTGTGTCTTGTTAAAGACGAGAACTTTGGAAATTGCTATAATATTTTATTCAGCTAGACAGTCTGTTTAAAAGTTTTCAAGCATTTTCTTAAACATATTATCAATGTACAATTTATATTATCTTATATATTGTATTCTAGATTTTTGTAGTTACAGCTCCTGATAAACTAAAATATGAAAAAATTTAACTCTTTGTTATTAAAATAATACATATCTTATCGTTGTAATTTTAATATTCGTATATTTAAATATGTCGGAAGAATTTTAAATGATAATAAATTGTTTTTATAAAATTTATACTTTCTAAATATTTTTTATTTTTTAATTGTTGACTTTGAATTGTATCATCAAAAATGTCTAAAACTATAATTTTCTAATTTGAATTGTCAAAATATTTAGTTGTAGCATTCAAAAAAACACAGCTAAATTGTTTAAGTTAAATTAAGGTAAATTAAGCTGTCAAGTTTTCGTAACAGAACTTAAACTGTTATAATTTCAATATTTATGTAACCCTAAATAAATACAAAAATTAGCTAGAAATGTAAATTAAGATTTAATAAAGCTTGAAAACATTTTCTACTAACTGCATTACTAATACAATGTTTATTCACTTATCCGGACACGTTGGGCAAGATTTTTTTGTAAACATGTGTGGATAACTAAAAATCCGATAACTACAAAAAAACATTTTTTTTATATAATAATATTACTGCTGTATATATTGCAATGCATAATAAAAGTGTTATGGTAAAAACAAATACATAGCAATTGTGAGTAATAAATAATAAAACTATAAATAATAAAAGCTAAACTTAAGGTTAATTAATTTATTTTTTCTATGGTAGAAAAACATCAAACTTACTAACCCTCTGCAACTATATACATCTTTTATGGGTCAAGCAAGTAAAATTCATCATTTGTAATTCCACCTGCCCTAATTAATTTAAAAAAATTCTAATTTCGTTTAAGATAAAATATAAATTAAATGTATCTCTAAAAACAAAAAATAATGTAAACCTATCTCTTTAAATGTAATAAAAAATTTTTTTTATTAAAAAAAACAGACAGAAAGAGAACGGCAAACTTTGAATAAGTTTAAAGTCAATTCAATGGAAACTAATCCCTCCTAACAAACTAGTTTTTATTGAAAGTTTAGATAAAATTAGAAATAGTTTGTTTTATAGTTTTTCCACGGTTCTCAGCAGAAAACTCATGGAATTTAAAAAAGTTGCGAAACTTTTTGAATGAAGTTTGTGTTTACTATTGAAAATATTCTAAATTTTTTTTGACCGAAACTGTCCCGATAAGTAAGCGTCCGGATTAGTGTAGTCCGGATAAGTGAATAAGCACTGTAAACACTAAACTCTTATCAGTTGAAATTCTTTTTTTTTTTAATTTTTACTAATTCTATTTGTTAAAATAATTTGATGTAGTTTTATCAACAAAAAACATCGGTGAAAGTCAGCAAAGCAGATGCCTGGCCTTTCGTTTTCCGTGAGACAAGCTCAAGTTTCACAATAGGGTTGATTATGCCAATTCGATCATCAGACCACAAGTTTCGGTAGACTGAGACCGGTTTCGTCCTTATTAGGACTCATCAGTCAGTCACAACCGAAAAACTTGTAGGCAACCATTTACTGGCAATGATCAGTGACGTCAGCATTGTCATTTGCCGTGCAACGTTTTTAAATTGTCCACTAGGCAAGACATCTGGTACGCTCGTTTTAGTACGATCAACAAAAAACACCGGCGAAAGTCAGCAGAAACAGTCTACCGAAACTTGTGGTCTGATGATCGAATTGGCATGATCAACCCTATTGATGTAGTTTTTTTAGTTTGTAAAAAGAATACTTTATTAAATTTAAAATAAATAAACTTTTTTGTAAAGCAATTTTAGCTTTATCACTTCACTTATATTAGTAGTCTTATTTAAGATTAATATTATTTGAACCTTTTTGAAATTTTATAATTTTTGACAAGTTAGAAGAAGGAGGACTTTTGCCAATAAAAATTAAAATACATTCTGGTTTGATTTCCTTAACCATTTTTTACTGATTTCATGCAGTTAGATGCATATCTTAGGCTATTCTTGGTGGCTAATATTTTACTCATTATCTACTTAAGTTTGTACTAATAAAGCTATTTTTTATATATTTATTTTGTTAACTTGGGTAAGTTTGGTTTTGGATTAAGGTATAGATAAAAAACTTTTGGGAAAAGTGGTTATAGATAGGAGTTTAGATGTAATTTATACACTGCTGTATTATTATTTTAGTTCTTTATTATGCTGTTATGAGTATAACTTTCAAAAATTCAGAAACCTTACAACTGCAGCCGACCCGATTTCATGTTTTTTTTTTCTCGTTTAACTCATAAAGATTAATATCTAAAAAATGTACTTAAGATACTTTATCGTTTACTTTTTACTAAAGTTTTTAAATTGTTGCAAAACTTAAAAACTAGTTTTGTTAAAAGTAATAATTTTGAAATCACTGAAACATATTATTTCTGCAAATCAATGCATCGAAGGGGATTTTCTCTAATTTAAGAAGCTTTACGAGCATAAAGTTATTGTTATAGGAAAATTTATTAATTTTTCAAAAAACATAAAACTTTAATGTCAATTATTTTCCTTATCTTAAAAGCTATCTAAATTTTTTTTTTTATTTTAGAGAACGCACCTTTGCCTTTAATTTCAAAAAAAAATTATTTAATTTGGGGTTGGAATTATTTCATGGGGTCCCTCCAAAAATAAAGGTTTTTTTTCGTTTTTTTTTCATCAAATGGTATTAGAACCAAAAATAAATATTTTTTTTTAATTTTTTTTTTTGATTTCCCTTAGTTTGCATGTTATAAAAGCTCGTAAATAGTTATTTTATAAATAATGTTAATATCTTTTACGATTTGGCCCAAAATCAAAATGTAGTATATTACACTATCATTTGCCTTGGCCATTTCCTAGATAAAAAATTGATAAAAGGAAAAAAAAAAGTTAATACGAATGTGAATTACATCAAACTAAATTGAAATAAAATAATTTAATTAAGTTTGTTGTATATTCACATTCTTATTAACTTTTTTTTTCCTTTTATCAATTTTTTATCTAGGAAATGGCCAAGGCAAATGATAGTGTAATATACTACATTTTGATTTTGGGCCAAATCGTAAAAGATATTAACATTATTTATAAAATAACTATTTACAAGTTTTTATAACATGCAAACTAAGAGAAATCAAAAAAAAAAAATAAAAAAAAATATTTATTTTTGGTTCTAATACCATTTGATGAAAAAAAACGAAAAAAAACCTTTATTTTTGGAGGGACCCCATGAAATAATTCCAACCCCAAATTAAATAATTTTTTTTTGAAATTAAAGGCAAAGGTGCGTTCTCTAAAATAAAAAAAAAATTTTAGATAGCTTTTAAGATAAGGAAAATAATTGACATTAAAGTTTTATGTTTTTTGAAAAATTAATAAATTTTCCTATAACAATAACTTTATGCTCGTTGAAAATTATATAACAACAAACCACAATAACTTTACAGTCTCTTATTGATGAATGGATAGGTGTAAAATTTCTAATAATTTTAGACCAACAGAAGTGTGTTATAATTAGTTGCTCAATAGTTGCAACATCAAAGTTATTTAAGTTTTACTTATAGCAATAACAAAAGAGTTAATTTATAAATTTATTGGTCTTGGAAACTGTTTTTAATGCCAATATTAAAAAAATAATCAGTTTTAATTCTTAAATATAATATGTATGCTGACTATGGGTTTTGATCTTGCAACTTCAAATAAAAGAGCAGGGTTGCTACAAGGTCAGGAAAAGTCAGAAATCAAGAAAAGTCAGGAAAAACTTAAAAAAATGACAAAAGTCAGGAAAAAATGGAGGTTTTTTAAAAAAGGACAGAAAAAGTCAGGAAATTTAACAAAATTTAAGATAAAGTTTTAATGTTGGTAGTTCAAATTTATAAAATTCTTTGTATTCCTAAGCCTTCAGCTGGTAAAAACCAGTTAAAAATTCTTATGCCAGACTAAAAGTGCAAAATTTACCTAGAAGTTTACAAAATTACTTAATTTCCAATGCCTTCATCTAGTATAAATTAATAAAGTATGCTTTATAAAACAGCAAAAAATTTTTATTAAATATTGAACAACTATCCTACTTGAATAAGCAGTTTTTATATGCTTTTAGTATTGATAATCTGTGTTGGGTTGCCAAAAAACCTTAAAACCTGGATTTTTTAACAATTTTAACATGTGTTAAGTAGTTAAACTTCATTTTGACTCAAAAAATCTATCTTATTGATAATTTTTTTGTCATCATCAAAAACTTTTTTATTTAAAAACACACTGAAAGAAACTTTAAGATATCTTTTCATGTTGTAATACTATTTAACACAGTTTTTTACCTTAAAACGTCTAATTTTAAAAACTTGGAGGAAATTTGAAAACCTGAAAAAAATTTGACAAAAACATTCGGCAACCCTGTCTGTGGTAAGGACACTTCCATAGTGAAACCATGATTTATACACAAAATTATGTCTTACACAATTTGAGAATTAAATTGTTTTTTGTTTAATTAAATAATAAAGTTATTTATAGTTGGGCACTTTGGTATTTTTTGTAGCAAGTTTATGCGTATACTATACCTCTTTATAATTTTTTAAGTTGTTTAAACCTAAATAATAAGTTATAAGAAAAGTATATTCCATTGTAACTTAACTTAATTGTGATTTTTTGTAGAATAACTTAAGTACTTTTTTGTATAGCAATTTATTACTGAACTTAAAAAAGATAATTAGTCATTTTTTACTTATTTTACTTTATAATTAATGCAGTGGGGTCAAAATATTTTTTTACAAAAGTTGAAGTCAGGTTTATTTAAAATCCTTATGTATGAACTTTACATTTTTTTAACATTTAATTTCAGTTATTTTTTTTTACATACTAGTTTTTGTTACAGGTTAGAATAAAATTGTAAGAATTGTATCTTTTTCATTAAGTCCTTTTTATTTTAGCTAAATATTATTTTTATGGTGGTACAACATCAGTTTAACTTTTCCTTCTACAACAATAAATATTAAATTCATGATCTTTTTAACTATCAATACAAGGGATTAAGAAAAAATTATACTAAATAATCAATGTTGTTAGTTTGGTGATAATTTTAAAACTTATTATTTTTTTATTAATTTATGTAAGTAGCCAATGTTTAAACTACAAAAGTATTAACCAGTGAAAATTATAAGTGAGAAACAATTTAAGAATAAGCTTAAGGTGTAACAAACCCAGCCTGGTTAGGGTTGTTACTCTCAGGGGTAATAGCTTTGCTTCTTTTTTTAGCAATTTGTTTTAAGCGTTTAACTCTACAACTATCTGAATCACTCATAACAACTTTTATTAGAAAATACTAGTAGTTTTACAGTCTGTGATCAAATGTTTTTATTAAACCAAAAGCAAATATGTAACATACAGTAACTCAACTTATAACAACTGATAACACAAATCAAAGCATTCACAATTACTCTTTTACGCCAAATTAAAAGTTAGTGTTGTAAAAATTAAAATCAAAAATAACAAAGGACAATTTGTTACAAAGGTAGTTATTGTTACTTCCGCCCCGTATGGTCTCATGACATGTTTTGTGGCTGGTAAACTCTAAATAGTATTTAAGTAAAATAAGTACTAGTTGAACTTGTAATAAATAATCTGTTGATAATAAGCAGTGTAGTTGATCATCTGAGAAATAAAACAATCATTGACAGTATTATAAATAGCAGTTATCTAAGACAATTTAGCATACCTCTAGCTAACATTAGTATTAGTAGTGTTATTAGTGCTAATTAGTTAACTGCATTTTATAATAAAATTTTTTATTTTGATTTGTTTGAACCATTGTTTTATTTCTCAGATGATAAGCTTAGCTGCTCATATAAATCTCTTCATAATAAAATATTTTACTACTTAAAACTATAAAATTAAAGTTTAACATTTTTAAAAAAATTTATTTTTAATTAAAGCATTTAGTTCAATAATCAAATAATTACTCATTGCAATTAGCGCTGTCACATTATCTATTGCATTAAAATACGAAAAGCATAAAAGTCCTACAAAACGCTTTATTATTTTACAGAAATATATATAAAAAAAATCAACCATCAAAATGAACATTCCTGAGTCAACCACCAGCAACCTGCTTGATTTTGACTTGTCCGAAATCACTGCAATTCTTAACAACCTTAACAGTGGGGCTGACAGAAGTGAGATTGTTTCCCAATTAAAAAGCCTGCAGGAAAAAATAGCAGTGGCAAAGCAGAAGATAGACCGGGTTGACTACATCAGGACTTCAAAAGAATACCAGCAGAAACACTTGGATTGTTTGTTGAAGCAGTTGAAAATAAAAGAGGATATTATTGGAAGGTATCAGAACTTCTTCCCTAATTGTTGAATTTTAAGAGATAGAATGTTGTTTTAGTACAAATTTAAATGTTCTGTGTTATAGTTGAAGTATTTTTTTACTTCTTCCTGACATACTAAAAATTTTGAAATAAATATATTCCAATTTTTTATAGGTGCCAAAGCAAGTTATCTCAATTAAATTGTTTGACTCTATAGAAATAATATTAATCATTTTTTACTAATTTTTTTTTGAAGTTTTTAGGATTTTTCCTCAAAATTTTTTTTTTCCTAAAATTAATTGACTTACTAGAAACTTTTAGGTTTTTATTTTATTTTTACAAGAAACAAGTTAGATATGTTGGTTTTTTCATCTGACTTTACTTTAAACATTCACTTCTACAAATCTGACATTATAGTTAAATTTTATTTCTATTTATGATTGTTAACTAAAACTTCTACTTATTATTTCTAATGTGGTTTTTAGTAAATTTAGAAATTATTATGTTTTTTTTCTAAAATCTGATTTATGCAGTGTTAATTTGTTGCAATAAGTGTGACCAAAGGATTTCTATTGTTGAATAAAAAACAGTTTTAATTTAAAAAACTTTAAGTTTTAGAAGTTTAGTTTTAGGTTATAATTAGAAAAAACATTTTGTTTTTTATTTTGTTATAACAATTTTATTTATGAACTGCTAAAGTTATTATTTGAACTCAAATTATTATGACATTTTATCACCACATTAAACTTGACTTTTTTATTGTCTATAAGCTTTACTAAATTATTTTGTTTTGAGGTTTAAAAATGTATTAGATGTCCTTCCCAAAAAGAAGTTTTTATTTAAAGTGTTTTAGTTAAATTAATTTTGTAGTATAAATGTTTATTAATGGATTATTATTTATTAATGAATATTATAACACATGTTGTAATAGGTTATAAAAGAAAGTAGACAATTATAATGGTTAATGTTAGTTTTTCATTTTATTCTAAGTTTCAAAAAAGCTCAAAAATACATTTTGATAACCTTTCTTAATAAGTTTTAACTAATTTGTAAAAAGTAATAATAAAAATGTTTTTAGTTTTCTTTTGTAAAATAACAAATTTTTACAGACTTATGACTAATATGATAAGAATAAACTGTATCCTTAACAATTTTATACGACCACACATTATCCATGACCTTGGTTGGTTTGTGTTTTTTTTTTGAAGTTTAGGTAAGTTCTTATTTATTACAGTTGAATTTAATTTACTTGAAAGCTATTTAATCCAGGGTTTACCAAACGTTTTAAAAAAGACCCCCTAAACAGAAATTAATAAAGCTGTGGCCCCTCCAACAAGACCACTCAAAAATTACGATTAAAAGCCACCTAAAACTTTTTTCATTGCTCTTCATATCATCAACTCCAGAATATCTAGTGCAAGTTTCAAATTATGACCTCATGGCCCCTTTGTGACTCCTTTGTTCCTCATGGCCCCCTAAATTTATGTCACTTGGCCCGCTTTGGGAAACCCTGCTATTAATGTTTTACTTCAATTTATTTTATCAAATATAACATCATTTCTTAAGTTGTTATATTTACAGTAATGTAACTATAATATATCCATACATTTTTGATTAACTTTTTTTAGCTTTTTTTTAATATCAAATATTTCATAGGCGTTATTTTTACATTTTTTTTATTGTCATAGGAAAAATCAGGAATGTTATTTTCTTGCAAAATTTTACTTGTAACAACTTTATAAAGTTTTCATCATGTAGATTTTCACTAAGATAAAAAATTTAAAATTATTATTCAATATTAAACAACATTATTATATAGATATCTTAAATTGTTTAATAAAGTTTCAATTTTTTTTTCTGTTTGGTTAAGGAAATATTTTTTTTATTTTTGTTTATATATAATGTTAGTCTGTAACTGTTTGATGATATTCTTTTCATTTTAGTTTTTTCATCAAAGAATTATGTTATTTCAAAACCTTTTTTTTAAGTCTTAACTTTTATATCTTTTCCTAAATACGTAATTAAGGTACATGCAAAAACTTTTGTTTTACATTTTGATACTATACAATTGTTATACTATACAAAATGAGATATTTTTAATACAAATTATGAGTATTTGCAGATTAACTAAATTTTTTTAATTCGCCATTTATTTAAAAATTAGTAAAAAATTGATGCAATGGGGACTAAGTATTTCTTGTATATAAATCAATTAATCTTTACCACTTTTTAAAAGATAAGTATATTTTTCATACTTTTAAAGTAAAAGTTAGTATAGGTTTAAGTTGAGATATATACTTAGTTTTGTAAAAAGCTGTTGTTTGTATGAACAATTTACAGGGTTGCTAAAAAACTTGGAACTACCTGGCATTTGACATTTTAGCATAAAATCACCTGTAGTTTTGAGCCAAAATCAAAATAATGAAATTTAGATTAGATACAAAAATCAATGTAAAACATTGTTTTTTTGTATTCATTTTTTTTTAAACTGTATAACACATTTAAAGTAGAATTTCAATATATTTTAAATATTCTGTACTATTTATGACATTTTTTTTTACTTTAAGTTTCATTTTGTACTAAAAAACAAAGAACAAAAATTTGTACTTTTGAAACCTGGAAAAACTTATAAACAACCCTGAAATATCATAAAGATTTTTTTTAGATTTTATATAGACCTGTGAAATTATGTCCCACCTAGGTTTTCTAAGTACCTTTAGGTCGAGCCCTAAAGCTGTGTAAATGTTTGTTGCAAAGTTTAGAATTATTTATTATAAGGAGTATTTAACAGGGTTGTGGTGAAAATTTTGGAATCCTTAAAAAACTTGGAATTTGACAATTTAGGCTAAAAAAGTCTGGAAAAACCTTGAATTTGAGAAATTTTGAAAAAAAAACTAGAATTTTGAGCAAAAATAACTAAAGATCTCGAATTTTGAACAAAAATCACTAAAACACCTGGAATTTTAAACAATTTTTTGTGTGAAGTAGTAAAATTTTTATTTGATACTAAAAATCTATCACAAAACAAATCTATCACATAGATTTAGAAATAATGTTTTGTCATCATCAAAAGTTTTTGTTAGTAAAAAACACATTCAAAGAAGCTTTAAGATGTATTTTAAATGTCTTTATACTATATAACACAGGTTTTTACCTTCAACTTATTCAAACTAAAAATAGACCCTAAAATATGTAATTATAAAAACCTGGAAGAAATTCTGAAAACCTTTAAAAAGTTTTCCAAAAACATTTGGCAACCCTGGTTTGTATAAATAAATAAAACAAAATTCAAGAACAACATTTTTTATTTATTTTAATGTTAAGAATCTGTTTTAACACATATAAGAGTTTGTTTAACATTTTTTAAAAAGAAGACTAAAGTTTTTAATTTGAAAACTCAAAATATTTTTTTTATGTAAGCCTGTTTACTTTTTTTACTAAAAGTTTCAGTGGGAAACTAATTTTGCAAACGTTTTTGTTAAAGAAACAATATTTAAATTAATTAACATTAACTTGATTTTGTTTTCAAGGTTTATTTTAAAAGTGAATTGTTTATATACATAAATTAACCATGTCACATTGGAGCAATTTTATTCGCACCGTTTCAAAAAAACAGAACTTTTCAACAACTCACATTAAAAAGGTTGCCACTAAGAAAAAGGTTTGTCTTTTTTTTTTTTGAATATTAAGATTAAAATGAATCTTTCAATTTAAAATTGTTAAATACCTAACATGCACAATTTTTTTTTTGTAATTTTACAAACTTATAATTTTTAGCAAGACTGTGAAAAATTTTGCATAATTTAAATTTTACAAAAAATATAGATTAGAAAAAAAAAGAAAAAGATATGTACTGTTTTTTTTGACTACCATTTTAATAACATAATTCTAAAAAAAGAGTAATTCATTATAAAATTTATAATAAACCTAAAATATATTAGTTGATGTTTTTTAAAATAGTTCATTTTTGTCAGTATAAAATTCTAGGGTAATAGAATAATCAGTCTATTTAAATTTACTATATAACTTAATAAATGGATTTTTGTTTATTGTTTTTTATATTGTTTATATGCCTTACACTAGAATTAAATTTATAGTGATATATATCAATAAAAATAGGTATTCCTTTCTATTTGTATAGCAATTATTATGGAAGTTATTTTATGAAACTGATTAATTTTTTTTTCAACCTGACAATTTTTTTAAACATTTGGTTTTTTAGAAATAGTTGTTTGTGTGCAAAAAAAAGTTTTGCAACTACTAAATCTTGTAAAATTTATAAACATCATAAAAGTTTTTTTTATGAATTATGATTAGTTTTTAAAGGAATAAAGTTTTTTTTTTCTCTTCTTACAAATACTATATAAGTTATATGTCACATAAAAAAAAGCCGACCAACAAGTTAAAAATAGTTTTTTGGATAATGTAGTCAAAAATAAATCTTATCAAAATCTAATTTAGATTAAAATTTTATTTTTTGTCTTCATGCAAAAAATTACTAGATACATCAACATTATACAAAGTTTCAAAAACCACTTAACAGGTATAGATTGTTTCAAAACAAATACTTGAGTTCACAATTTAGCAGTTGCTTGTATTTTTACAGCTAACCAAACTAGACACTGATGACTACAAAGAACTCATCAGAAAACTGACGAAAATGAACTGGAAGCCAGTTGACAATGGCAGCGCGGTGAGCAAGCAGTTCCAGTTCGTTGATTTTAATGAGGCGTTCGGCTTCATAACGAGAATTGCCATCAGGAGTGACAAGTTGAATCACCACCCGGAGTGGAGTAACTGTTACAACAAGGTTGGTTTGTTAAGTGTTTTTCTTGTACTGAAATAGTCTTGTTGCGATTTTTACAATGATGTTAGTGGCTTTTTGTAGTGACTTTCGTGAATTTGTTTTAAACTTTGTAGACACGTCTTCTTGTTATTATTAAAATTAAGTCTATGATAAAAAACTTGTTACTTTTTTGAATAAAATTTAATTAAACGTTTATTGTGAGATTTTTTGTTATACTTAAAAAAATTAATTTCAAGCAACAATTAACTTTGTAAATTGTTCATTGTTTCAAACGATATTAGTTAAATAAAATTTTTTTAATCAAAACAACTAACTTAATGACCAAACAAATATTTTTTATACTAATAAACACTTTAGTTTCATTGAATTTCAGTGTTCATTTAGTTGTAGTAATAATTTTTAATTTTTTTAAAAAGTAGAAAAAATAAGGTAATTAAATATTTGGTAAACTTATATCATTCAGTCAAAACAGCTCATTTAAAATATTTTTTTAATGAAAGCTTGTAAAGTTATGATGACAAATTACATAAGCTTTATAAAACACATTACAGTATAGACAAAACACACGCACGTATTTAATTAGAGGTTATAACAGCTCATAACTGTTTTGTTGGCTTGTATTAACTCGTTACTTTGTAGCTTTATTTTTAGATTAAATGAAATAGTTTATCAAAGTTTTATGTTTTGTTACTTAATTTTTTATAGTAAAACTTAAAGTTTGTTAATTAGTATAGTATTTAAAAATTATTTAAGTTAGTTTTAAGTTCAAAGACTTGAAGTAAAATGTATAAATATGTTACAAATGATAACTTGATGTGCAAATTTATGATATTTTGTTATTAAAGTTTATAATTTATTAATTTAAGTTTTTATTTTAGACGGCATTTTAGTTTTTAATCTTATTTAGAATTTTATTAATGTTTTTGTATTGTAAAAATTAGTTTTGTTTAAAACAAATAATACGTTGAAATCTGTATAAACGTTATAAATATTTTTTTGTAATGCTATTTTATATATTATGTTTAAATAAGTAAGAACTGTATATTACTAATACTATAAATAAATAAACTTAATCAATAAAAATTACTTGGTAAGTTAGTTGTTTGTGAGTTTATTGTAAGTGTTTAATAAAAAAAAATTGTTGTATACATTTTATTGAGCATCTTATATATTTAAATTAAGTTGATTAATAAATGAATAGTTATTTTAATTAAGTGAGCTTTAGAGTTAAACGTTGTTAAAACGAACTAAAATAAACTTATTCTTATGTGTTGTATTTACTATAAAGTTAGTGTTTAAGCAAATATAGTTAAAATAATTTGCCATATGTCAATGAAGGAGAAATTTTATACTAGCAACAATGTTTATTGATTTGCAATGAATTTAATATTCGTTTATGTTTATCAATTTATTTACAACTTAGAAGAATACAATAATAACACATTTATTATTTTAAATAAAAAATTTAATTTAAATTTTATTTCTTGCATTACATTGAGCTGAACTTGTTATTTTGACATTTGTAGGCTACACTGTTGTTTTCAACTCTGTAGTAGTTTTTAAAAATGTACGTTTTTTTTTTGCTTACATGTATGTCATTGATTACAAAATATCAATTTTATCCAGTGTATTGTATTTGAAACAGTTCAAATATCTCTAAAACTAAAAGTTTGCAACAATATTTTTTTTTTTTGTAATTTGTTTTTATAAGAATATAATGTTGTAAAAATTTGTTAACTTCATTCAAAAGTTCTTCAAGGCTATCAATTACGTTATTCAGTGTTTTATTTTGTGTAAACATATAGCATTTTGTTGACAATTGCACCTAGAATGCTTCATTCAATTTATTTTTCCTTAGTATTAAGATTTATGATTTTCTCCAAATCTTTGAACTTCTAAGCAACGATATTTTTAAACTGCTCTTTATTTCACAAACATAAATTTTCTCATTGAAACAATAATTTTTTATCAAATTTTTCCCCACACAGGTTCACATAAAGCTGACAACACACGACGTAGGGGATTGTCGAAGAAAGACGAAAAACTCGCGGAATTTATCGAGAAAGTTTACAAAAAATGAAGCAACAAAATAAAAAATATTGATCAGTTTCACTGTTGAGGTGCGTGTAGAAGTTTCAATCGATTTTTGTTGTACTTTGAAATTTATCTTATGTCATTTAAAAGGGTTTATGTGTTTTTTCTAAAAGATAAAGTTAACTTATTTTTCATTAGGATGTTTAAAGGCGTACATAGTTTTTATCAAAAAACAGATTTTTCTAAAACCTTCTATTCTTGAAGTATCTCCTATTTTGTACATAGTCTATTATTTTCTAAGTTAAGATTCCATAAAATTTATGTCTTATTTAAGTATTGACTTTTAATTTATTTGTTTCTTTACATGAAAATTTATAGTGTTTAAGTTTAACTATAACACAAAACTTTCAATTATATATATAATGTCAATTATATATAATGTCAATTAGTCTTTGCTTATAATATTTCTTTTTTTTTTTGAATTACTGGTGTTGCTATTTTATTACTTTGTATAATAAGTTTTATTTCTAAAAATAAGTTGGAATACTTTTATAAACAACTAATTTCTTTTTTTTCTGTAAATCATAATTAGTGACAACATATTTTTCAGTTTGTATATTCTTTTTTGATAGAACATGACAAAAGTTTTTTGTGTTATAAAGTTTATTTCTTAACAAATTTAAATTGTATTTAATCAAATTTATACGAGTAGATGTTTACTATGTTGCGCTTAATATTTATTTTTTTGGTTTAGATAAGTTTCAGTAAATTACTAGTATGACAGTTATATAAATAAGAATAGTTTTGAACCATGTTAAATATGTTCCAAACCTTGTCAACATTTATTTTTTGCCAACACAGATCTTTTTCCTCGTAAACTTAAAGTTTGCTTTCGTTTGCTTTCACAAAAGTACGATTGTACAAGTCCAAACAATATAAATCAGAGTTTTCAAAAAAACTTCTATAAACGTACCCTTGGCAGTTGTTTAAAAAATAGTCGCCCCCACTCTTCAAAAACTATCCTTTTACTAGATAGTTACCCATTTACTTTTCAATTGCCTTACTAGTTACTGCCCCTTATAGCCAAAATTATTTACTTTAGGAAAACCTGGTATGAAGTTTTATAGTGTTCTAAACAAACATTGCTGCGTATATTTCTTGACAGACGTATTTTTGGTCCGTTTAGAATATTTGGATGGATGAAGACAGATACTAAAAGCTCCAGAATAGACGATTTATCTTTATATTTCGATTGTATAAAATTATTTTTAGTCAAAATAAAATAAATCTTTATTAATGAAGTTAGATATCCCAAAAATCAGGGAAAAGGTTGTCAAATTATATTTTAGCTGTATTTGCAATCAAGCTCTTTTTTTAAGTCTATAAGTTATTATAATTTAATAAATTGTTTATTGCTGAAAACATTATTCCTGGGACCTGTTTAAAAGATGTTTCAGTTATCAAGTCGTACACATGGAAACAGATTAGTTTCTTGTCCAGGGAAAGTTTGGGTTTTCATACTAATAATATTTACTTGAACTTCATTTTTTGGTTGCATAAAATAAAACACTTGTCTCAATTATTAGGCTGCCAACAACCTTTAAAATGCAGGGATGCTTAAAACCTAGACGTTGATCAATTAGGCTAAAAAACCCTGAAATTTGAACAATAATCACTATAAACTTTGAACTGTAAACAGTTATTCAGGTTAAGTAGTAAAGTTATCACATTTTTAAACCTTAAACTTGACTTTAAATTAAAAATAGACTCAAAAGCGTGTATATTCTGGAAGAAAATTCTCAAAAACCAGTAGCAGCCCTAAAAACGTTTCTATAACTAAATGCTATTTAGCAAATAAAGCATATTACTAATTTTAATATATTTGAGCTAAATAAATTAATTTAAAAAAAATTACACATTATCAATAGAGACGCGTTTATCAAGTTGGTACAACTCTCAGCGCATCTCATTTGTTGTCCAACTAGCAGTTTTTTGCTTAACCGTACTGAGCGCAGCGTTTTTAAACTTTTATGGCAGTGTTTTCTTAAAACTTCTTTGTGCTGTTGTGATATACATATAAAAATAAAATTTTTGTTTATCAAATCTTGGTTGTGTTATATTGAGTCGTTAATAGTTTAGAATTAAGAAATATTTCTAATCATCAGCAATCTCAAAAGTTTCAAACGTTAGGAAATACTGCTTTTTTATTATATTTTTCTAAATAGACACTGTAACGTTAACACTAGCACTTCGTCTTACATGACACTCAATGAATAACATTTCAATAGATCTATTTTTTTAATGCAGCGACAAACATTGTTTTAATACTACTATTGTCCATAAAGTGAACCTAGGAATAAAAACCTAGATCAATTAAACAGAGACACACATAACGAAAAAATAACAGAAAAAGTTCATTTGTGTAAAAACAAAGAAAACAACATATTTTGTTATAAAATTTATAAATTAACATAAAAAGCAAAAATTTTAATCACAAACTTGTATTTTATTGTTCATTGAACGACAAAAAACACGCTTAAAATTTTGGTCCAAAAATTTGGTGTACGTAAAAACCTTTCGGTTATCGAATTGTTCACCAGAACAGTTTGACGTCATGTACAGGATGATCAAACTTATTTACGCTTTGGTGTAGAACGATCAACATGAAATATTTAAATGCATTGACTAGCAACAAAAATAAAAACTTAAATGCCCCAAGCACATGAACATTAGACTGGCCAGATAAATAATCATTGAAAAAGGACTCATCATTAATAAGCGCAGCTGAAAAAATTGGACTAAGCTAAATCTTAAAATTAAATTGATGGTTGGTTAAAATCATTTGTTAATTTTACTAACATACCTTATATTTAAACCAAACTTTTTCAACTATAATCGAAATTCTTTAACTTTTCTGCAAGCAAATAATTTAGTTGGATGTTTGTTCCCAAATTTTAACTAACCGATTAAAAGCAACTATGCCAAGCCTCATTATTGGAATGATGTTTGCATGAATTTTTTTTTTCCACTTCCTCTCAGTAAATAGTTAGTTCTATAATGTTCAAAAGTTAATTAAATATAAACTTTTATTTTAAAAAAGTAATGAATTTAAATTCAAGTCTCCCGTATTCTAAAGATTAATAAGGATATTTTAAAGTTTTGTTAATCTATCAAGGTAAGACGTATAAGATATTGAAAATTAATCTGGTATATTTTCTTCGAACAGATTCTATATGTTCAATATATTATTTTAACTATGGACACCAGATTAGTGTGTTATATTCTAACTTAAGACAAATGTGTATAAGTAACAACTTTTTAAGGATGTTTATATCCGTAGACTTAAAGCTCTTAAAAACTTTAAAAGATGTAGTTGATGCAATTCGGTAGAGGTAATTACAACGGTGATCCAAATTAAATTTTTAACAACAAAAATTCCAAGATCCTTAAGCACTTTATTTGAATATAACTTTGTATTTTATATTTTAAAGTATAAAAATTATATAGTAGTAATATTTTGAATATTTAGAACTTGATATACACTAGGATTTAAATTTAATTCTTTTATTTAACCAATTTTAAAACTTATCTAAAGAACTCCGTAAAATTTTGTTCGGTTGGCTAAAAACTTTGGTGTCATCTGCGAAGAGTTTAATGTTGCTGCTAACATCGATTTCTGAAGCTATATCATTTATTTAAATAACAGTGGGCTAATAACCCCTTCTTGAGGGACTCCACTAAAAATAGTAAAAAATTCTAAAAATATGTTATTAGTTACCACTTTTTGAGTTCTATCGTTTAGAAACTCTTAAACCAACTAACTAGACTGCTTTTAATTTTGTATTGCATCAATTAATTTTAAATGAGAGACAGAGTCAAGAGTTTTTCTTTTGATATCTGTGTATATTACCTTAGTAGATTTATTGCTTAAAAAATACACCAACTAATAGTTAACTAATCTAATTATTGAAAACAAGATGCTTGGTTTAGGAAAAAACCAAGTTGTTTAGGTTATTTGAAATAATTCACGATGTTTACCAGCAAAAGCTAGAGATGATAATTTTGAAAAGATACATTTGTAACGAATTCGCTTTGAAAACAGTGTGTGCTTTTGACAACTTTCCTGGAAAACAAGTACAATTTTTTTTCTTAAGATCAGTTTAGTTTGTATTTTATTTTTTAAGTTCGATTTGTACATGTACTAAGCTAAACCTAAGCTAGATTCTCTTAAACTTTTATTTGTTTAGTTCGAATAAAAGTTAAATCACGTACAGTTGATTTTTTTAAGTTTGCACCACAATAAACTTACTATTTTTATACACACTGCTGTATGAATTTAGTAATAATCACAAGTGTTTGTCTTCCCAAAAGTTTAAATGTTAGCTATATTTGTAAATAAGTCATGTTTCTATACATGATTTATACATGAATAGAAATAGAACTACTCGGAATATTTATTTGGGTCTCTGTCTATACGTTAAATTTTAAACACCAAGTTAAATAAAACCGGTTTATGGTTCTAATAAATATCAGGTATGTACTTTTTTGTTAAATGAAACTGGTTTGTAATACTTAAGGGACTGAAACATTATATATTTTTGTAAATAAAAGAGATCATTACACTAAAATCTACAAAACAGAAATACATTGAGTTTATTGTAGTATGTTTGTGTACTTATTAGATATTGTACAAATCAAAAATATTTCTTTATTTATTACAGTATCAAACAGTTTAAAAACAAACTATACTATACACTTTAGAACATATTTTTTGATGAACGACAAAAAAAGAGCGCCAAATATTTGGTCCTAGGAACTGGTGCACGAAAAAACCTTTTGGTTATCGAGTCGTAAACCACTTGGATACCTTTTAAAATCATGTCCAGGGCAATATATAAATAGCATAAACATGGACAAATATATATCTTAAATAGTATTAAAGGTTTTGGACAAGACGTTAAAAAAGTCAATCGTGTGCGATTACCGGAAGGTTTTTCTTTCACCAGGTCTTGGGACCAAATTTTTTTTAACGTACTTTTTGTCGTTCAGTAAACTACAACAATAGAAATAAAAAAATTTGCATTAGATTTATTGTAAAGCTCGCTTTGTTGTTTTTTTTTTCAAACAAAAATAAATACAAACAAAAAGGAATGTTTCTGCTTGCTTTTTACATTTATACTAATGGTAAAAACGATATTTTTTTACATTGATCACTTATTAGTGTCTTTTTTTTAAGAACTAGGTTTAGTAAAGTCTCACTTTAAAGCATTAATAATTTGAGAACTGAATCTTAAAATCAGTTCTGACTTTATTTTTTAACAGTTTTACTTAGTTTTTTACTAAAACAAAAAAAAGTCTAGTTTAGTAATGAACAAAGTAAATATATATAGTAGCAATATCTTTTAAATGTTAACAACTCTCATTCTGGTATACTTATTTTTCTTACCAGTCACCTAACTGGTATAAAACTACTGATTATCTTAGAAATATGTTTTTACGACAGTTAAAACAACGATAGTTTTAATGTCTTTTAAATATACTAAGCTCTTAATTGTATGAAAAATAGATCCGTGTATTCTTTTCAAGTTAAAAAATTTTGTTTACTTTTAAAACTTATATAGTAATTTTTTCTCCTTTAAAGCTCTGCATTTAGCATAAAAAAAATTTTATTTATAACTTTAAAATGTTATAACCATTTTATTGCAACGGTACATCAAGTCAATTATTATTTAACGTAAATATGTTACAATTATAACAACTCTATATACAGTTCAACTTATTTAACTGTAAACATACATTTTTAGAAATACGCTGACTTGTCTATACAGACCTTGAAGTGTTACAAATTTTTTTTTTTTTTAATAACCATACAAGTGTTCTTACAAATTTTAAATTTCAAAAGCAGTAAATAAATTTCTTGAAATTTAAATACATCTGGTAAGTTAGTTTACAGCTTTTTTCTTCTGAGTATAGTTTTCTACGGCTTTAGTTCTTACTAACGATTTTTTTTATTTTGAAATCACCAGATTGGTTTAACATAAAACCTGTAACTTTTACCTTCTATAAGATTAATTTAATTTAAAACCAGAGGAAGGTAAACTGAGGCCGTAGCTTTCAGCTAAAAACAACAAATACAGTAGAATCATTTTTAGTAACATAAGTTTACAAATACGTTTTGTGAGTAAAAAACTACCTAGTATAAGTTTATTTCATTGCACAACATACAATGTTTAAAAAAAATTCTACGGCCTACAAAGAACTGTATGTAAAACTTGCCTATTCCTCATAGAATGCTGCCGACTCTTTATTTTAGCAAAAAAGGGGAAGGCCTCAAACACATTGTTAAAACAAATTGTAATGTAGTTGTTGTACAAGAAGATTATAAATGCATTTATCAATTAATTATATAGGGTCCTACCAACACAAAGTCAAACTTTGTGTTTTTCAATCAACCTAGTGTTTTTCAATTTAGTAAGCTCAATTTAAGTTCAACAAAACCAAAAAGTCCAAGTTGTTTTTAAATAAACTATAAAAAATCATGTTAATATAAATTAATAAGCTATATAATTTAATATTAAACATGTTACAACAGTAGCTAATAAAACAAGTGACATAAAGTAAAAACTTGGTTTTAACTTAGAACAAAAACCTACTTAAGCAATATTAGTTTTTAAATAAAAAAAAATTAAAAAAGAAAACGCAAAAACATTGGGTTATTTTATGTAAGAAAGGCTAATTTAAAATTGAAGATTGTGCTTGTAAATATAACAACAAAATCAGTTGTTATATATTGATCTTTAATGTTTAATTGTCCACAAAAAAAAAAGAAAATATGTTCGTATTTTGAAAAGAAAACCTTACGATGATAACTATTTTAATATGTTTAGTAATTTTATCATTTATTTTAGTTTGCGTGTTTTTAGTCACGAAATAATTGTTATTTTTATTAGCTGTACTCATTAAAAGTTTTGTTTTTTTATTATAACAGTTCTTAACTATATTTTTAACAATAAGTAAGTAAATTTCAGTATAATTTTTGAGATTCTTTCCAAGTAAATTGTTTATACATCAAATGATTATTTTGATGATTTTTGATAAATAAAATATATTCTTTACCATTAGGGTTTAGTTTTAATAAAGTTTCTTAAACTTTTGACTAAAGTTAATGTGTAAACAACAGCTTGTAGCTTGATGACTGAGAGATCTTTTTAAACACCGTCAAATCCTTTGACAGTATTTTTTAGCGTTAAATTCGTTTGCATGTTTAACTAATGAAATTTAACAAAGTTATAATAAAAACAAGTTTAAAGTACAACTGATGTAAGTTCATTACTTTTAGGTTACAATGAGTGTATTTTTACACTTTTATATTCATTAGCCTAGCATCCGTCTAGTTAGCAATATCTAAATTGTTAGAAGTGAAAAATATGAAAAAAACATCTATTTAGAGTAGACCTGGTATGTGGTAAAAGTTAAGTCACCATTAAAAAAAAAAGTGAAGTGCTTTTGATTTATTTAAAGGGCCGTTTGAAAAAAGTTTTAGAAATCCTGCTCTAGACACAGTTTTTAGAATTAGAACTTCTAAATCTAGCGGTTGGAAATGCCTTTGGTTTTTTTTGACTCATCACCCTATCCCTAACCTTGACAAAATTATATACAAAGAATCAGACATTTTAGAACAAGGGTAGCTTCAGGTAGAACGACTCTTATTTTAAACAAAATACTTAACATAATCAACAAGTTTTCACACTTCTACGAAAAAAAGTTATAATTGACAATTTTCTAATCAATTGCCTGAAACATTTGTTTTCTAAACTCAGATATCATTTTGTGGACACATGGTAAAAACCTTAAGTTCTAGAGGTATTGTTTGCAAAACTTTTACGGTTGTTCACAAAAGTTATTTTCGACTCTTTAATCTTTTACAACGCAATGTTTTAATGGTACTTCAAAGCTATAAAAAAATACTTTTAAAGTAATACTTATAGTCAAAACTAATTAACTAATTAACAAATAAAATATCATCATTAATTAATCTAACAATATAAAAATACTAACAACCACGTGATAACAGTTTAATTGATACAGAAACTGATGGCTAATTTGTGTAAAGTATAATAGTTCACTAGTATATACAAAAATAGTAAAAACACACAAAAACTAATCATGAAGAATGTTAAGTATCGAATGTGTTGAGTTTGTAAAAAACAAGGTGTTTTAAATTTTTGTGAAAACAATATTTTGTAACTTGTAAAAATATAATCAACAAATTTTAATCAAAGAATGTACAAAACAAAGCACATGGACATTAGATCAATAAAACATGGAAATTCAAAATACAAACGTTTAATTAATTTTTTAAAGAATTGAGATGGTTTGGATTTAAAAAACTCCGTTATTTTTAATACTTTTTTACTTTTGATGAGAATAAATATCAAACACTAATTACTCGAATTTTAAAATTATTGACTTATTGTAAGGATAGCTTAATTTAAAACTTAACAACGAAAAAAGCTTGCGTTATACAACAACATTAAATTTAAAGTTAAACTTTGTTAAGTTTTGTTTTTGTTAAGCAATACTTTTTTTTTTGACTAAATCAAAGTATATAAAATAGTGAACTTTGAGAAATTAGAGTTAAAAAAAAAGATAAACTGCTTATTTTAAATAAAATATCACTGTTTTAATAGCATAAAAATTTTAAGACTGTTTGAATAAATTTTATGAATTAATCTTAGCAAAAACCTATATTAAACATTTGAGAAAAAATGACAAAATATCTAATAGATTCTAAAAGAAACATTTTTGCAAAGAAAATGTCAAAAAACCTAAAATGACAAAACAATTTTAAAACAAACTAGTATAATAATATTATTCTTTGGAAATAATCTACAAAAAATCAAAGTACACTTCTGTAATTACATTAAGAACTCACGCACAAAAATTTATTCTATAAAAGATTTCTTTATTGAATGGACAACAAACCCATCTAAAAACGATAACATATTCACATAAATTCAAATATTTTTTTAATATACATAACAATATTAAAATAGCAAAAAAAAAAACAACATCAACTGATCAGTAAAGCTTACCAATAAAAATACTATTCATTTTAAATATTACAAACTATTCAAAACTAAAAAAATATAAATATATATATTAATAAATCCCAAAAATACTGATCGTTTGTTATATAGTGTACGGCCCTCAAAAAGTTAAAAACAATAAAAACTTACCAGTGAGCCACCCACAAACTACTGGTCGTTCTTTATGGAGTGGACCACCATCGAACCCCGCGAACCGGTCGTTCAGCCCCGACCTCTCCCTCATGCCCGCCACCATCATCTCCTTGAACGTGGTGAAGTCGGTGAACGTCGACAGCATGTCGTACAAGTCCTCGGTCACCTCGTCCTTGCGGTGACGTAACGATGACGCGAACGACGTCATGCAGAAGTCGGGCACGCGCTGCTGCACCTCCTCCACGAGGCACCTGCGAGGAGCGGTTGAATTGATTTGATTTTTTTTATATGTTAGAATTTAACAGACACATTCATTTTTGTACCAAGTGAACATATAGTGTGGAGTTAAGCGTATATTAATGTTTTTATAGTTAATTAAAGTTACATTTCTTAGGGCTTTCAACATATGCATTTGTGGAAGTTAAATAAAGTTGCTTTATTATTATATTTAATAAGTCTTCATCTGTGGCGTGGAAATTAAAAAAAAAAAAATTTAAGTAAATTAAAATGATTTATCAACCTATACTCAATTTTAGTTTCTCGACTGGGCATTTGTTAAACATTGTGGGTTGATTTAATTGATTTATTTTCATACGATTTAAATTAACATGTATCTGTGTGGTACAAAAGTAAGTTTTATTTTGGAAATTGTTGGTCGTTGAAACGTAGTGATGACGCAAAATCATGCAGAAGTTGAGGTATCTGTGGAAGTTGAATATCAAAAGGGATAGTAACTTTTTTGTAATTTTAACTGACTTAAGTAGTTTTGGAATGAGTTTTCATTTACATGTTAATATTTCTTTTTGAGTTTACTCTGCTGTAAAATTGAACTGTGGGCTTTATTATTTTTTATGGTCCAAGTCAGTAACGCGTTATTTCAGTTTTTCAACAAGGCATCTTTGAAGGGTGAATTGTGGGTTGAATATATTTTAGAGCTTTGGAAATAAGTTTCCATTTAAATATTAGTATTTTATATTGCATCTATTCTTTTCAAAACCGTAGGTTGAATGAAACTAGTTGTTTAAATAAATATGGAGTGAAAATTAAAAAGATAAATGGAAATGCCAAATTCAAAAAAAAAAAAATTATTAGAAAACCAACAATGCATTTATTAATTTTTATCAACTCTTCAAAAGCCTTTAAATTATTCTCTGTAAAGTATGAAACTGAGTTGAATAAATACTTATATAATACACTATATACTATATACGTTATAAATACACTTTATCAAGGAAGTGATCAAAAGTTTGTAATTTGAAAAAAAAAAAACATGACATTCTCATAACCATGATACTTATGATGACAGATGTTATTAAAGGCACTGCACATATAACCTGTATGTATATAACCTCGAAGTTAACATAGTTTAATTTTTACAGAAAAAAAAATCAAAATAAAAGTGTTTTAATACTGCGACTAGTATTTAAAAAAATTTATAACAATTATGACTGTCATGGCCTTGAAAAATTGAAATTTGTGGTGACGAATAATAAAAAGAAAACTGCCTTTACACACTGAAAGTAGCTAAAGTTTAAATGAAATAGGCTTGCAGGCATAAAAAAAAATAAATTTATTCATTTGAGAAACTTTATACCACAATCACTTTGATCAAGTTATATGCAATAATAATGAAGCTACTTAAGATCAAGCCATGATATATTTCAAACTGCATTAAAAATATATGAGCAACGAGATTTATTTTAATTGTTGTTATTTATATTAATCGAGGAAATAAGCATTACATAATTTCAAGTGTTTATTGTGAACTTATGTCAACAGTACATAGGAATAATTTAGTTGATTAAGTGTGTTTACTATCTGTCATTTTTATATTTGTTTTGAAGATAAAACGGTTCTAAAACTTCCAAGTTGACACTAAATAATTTCATCATTAATTTAAAAAACAATGTTTCAAATAGCTAAAAAAGTATGTAGTATAAATAAAACAACTTAAAACTTTACGAAAACAAAAGATTATTAATAAAGTCAAGGAAATAATTATGTCACAAAAGCATAAAACGCTTTTACACTCAAAGGCAACATTTCTACCGTTTATCGCATTGGCAAAAACAACACAAACAATTTTCACAAAAAGTAGCAAACATCATAGTGTATAAAATATTTTAACAGTTTCCCTACATGCCTTACAGATGACTTGTACGTTTCGTAAATTTTTTACATAGTTTATCAAAATATCACTCAGAAAACATTTGTAAATCTATTTGCTAAGGAATCCAAAATTGAATCACTTTCTGAAAGAAAGGAATTTGTTTTGGATTATATTCATGCGTTGTAATTGTTAAACGTGCTGGTAATACTCTGAAATTTAACTGTACAAATTATTAAAAGCTGACATAAACCCTTTGCATGTAAACTCGCACAACAAATTGAACTGCATGCACTAAACAAAACAAAAACTAATTTATGTGTAGTGCTCAAAAATTGTAATTAGTGCTAGTGTTATACACTTTTTTGTAATCGTTTTTGAAAAATCAAATAACAGTTTAGAAATATTTTTTATTAAAATGTTTCAATAAAATTAATTTTGTAAGAATTTATAAGTTAGTATTTTGATGACTAACAACTTTTCAATAATTCGATACTAATTGAAATATACAAAAATAATATACTTGTTTTGTAAAGCTACTTTATTTGGCATAAATTTGAAAGAAAAAAATTAAGCGAGATATGTTAAACATATCATCTGTGTTCATTTAACTTTTAATAAAATCATGCTTTAATTTAAAGATATATTTGGTTTAGTAAATTTACAACATTATATTCCAAAACTAAATAAGTTTACAGCTTTAGAAACTAAGTTCAAAATTTGATTTATCAATAACAATTTTTATAGATTTTAAAGTATTCTTATAAATTTTAAAACAACACAATGCTTTAATATCAGTTGTTATTATTTTCAAATTCAAAAACAAAACAAATAAGCTCATGTATACTTTTATTAACAACGACCATTTCAATAGCTTGGCATTTAAAAATAAACTTTAATGAGGATTTTTAACTATCCAACAATGTTTTATGTTATTATTTTTCAATTTCAAATATTAAAATATTCTTTTTTTTCCAAAACAAGCTTTTCAATAACAAAACCATACTTTCAGTTAACTAATTTATTGTTTATAATTTAATTTAAAACATTAATTTACTTAGTTTCACTTTTTGTAGTTTTTTTTTTTGAAAAATTCGCAATATTTTTGTACATCAACTAGTTTAGTTTCATACTAACTTTTAAGTAACTTGACGGTATACGTGGAAAATAACTCAATTTAATTTTTTATGTTCAATTACTTGATTACTTTTTAAAATATTAAAAGAATTTAATACATAATTAACTTTTTAACAACTTGTCAATATTCCCGGTATTAAACAATTTAATTTCACACAAACTTATCAATACTAATGTTATATTAACTAATTTTTTACTTTTTAATAACTTGGCAATATTTATGTTATATTAATTTAATTTCTTCCTTTTCAATAACTTGGCAGTACTTATTGAATATTAATCAATTTCTTACCTTTTAATAACTTGTCAATATTCCTGGGATATTAATTTAATTTCTTATTTTTCACTAACTTAGCAGTATTTATGGTATATTAATTAAATTTCTTACTCTCCAATAACTTGTCAGTAATTATGGAAAATCAATTAAATTTCTAAATTTTTAATAACTTGGCAGTATTCCTGGAATATCAATTTAATTTCTTCCTTCTCAATAACATGTCAGTTTTTATTGAATATTAATTAAATTTATTACTTTTCAATAACTTGGCAGTATTTATGGTATATTAATTTAATTTCTTATTTTTTACTAACTTTGCAGTATTTATTGAATATTAATGAAATTTTTTACTTTCCAATAACTTGTCAGTATTTATAAAATATTAATTTAATTTCTTTATTTTCAGTAACTTGTCAGTATTTATGTTATATTTAATTAAATTTCTAACTTTTCAATAACTTGTCAGTAATTGTGGAATATTAATTAAGTTTCTAAACTTTAATAACTTGGCAGTATTCCTGGAATATTAATTTAATTTCTTCCTTTTCAATAACATGTCAGTTTTTATTGTTTATTAAATAATTCCTTACCTTTAAATAACTTGTCAATATTCCTGGGATATTAATTTAATTTCTTATTTTTTACTAACTTGGCAGTATTCCTGGAATATTAATTTAATTTCTCCCTTCTCAATAACATGTCAGTTTTTATTGAATATTAATTAAATTTATAACTTTTCAATAACTTGGCAATATTTATGGTACATTAATTAATTTCTTACTTTTCAATAACTTGGCAGTATTCCTGGAATATTCCCGTGTACTGCAACTTGTTTTCCTCGCAATCTTCGAACTCCATGCAGTGCTTCTCCATGAAGTCCTCCTGTAGCTGCTGAAACTTGTCGCTTATCACAATGTCCTCAATAGTCCCCATTATCAAGTCGAATCTGATGGAGAAAATATTATTAATTTAATGACTCGATTCAAAAGTTTACATCTTAACTTTTGTCAAATGATTTTTATTGTTTAAGAATAAGTAAAGGGCATAGGAGGGTCTGACACTTTTTTTTACAAAAAACAACATTGACTCTTGTACGAAAGCTACAAGTACAAACTACATGCCAATTTTTAAAGAATTAAAAAACATTATTCAACTTTTGAATTATTTAAATTTTTGTTCAAAGTTTCTGATACAAACTTATAGTACGCAAATTTCTCAGGGTCAATTTTTTCAGAAATTTAAATAATCACTAAAAATCTATTTTCTCTTTCATTTTTTTAGCTAAAGACGTTAAATTTTCAAGAAACTCTCCTTTGATAGTTTAAAATAATGTGATTGTTGTCATTTAAAGTTATTGAAAAATATAAATTTTGCACAAAAAACACAGGTGGTCATTTATATTAATAAAATTTTACTTTTCACAATGAAAAAAAATCCTGCATTGAGTTGTTTTAAATATTAGTAATAAACTTTCTGAGAAAATTTGAAGAAGATTGATTAAAAATGAAGGAGAGATATATTTTTAGTGAAATGGTCTTTTTTTGCATGTTTGGTTTACGCCTTCTATTATGAACCTATTGAGCAGATCAACTTTGGTTGCTTATATCTAAAAAATTAATTTAATTTATTAAAGCAGTTAAAAATGTCTGATAGCTCAGAAAAAAACTCTTAGAAATAAGATCTACTTTCAAAAATCAAAGTGCCCCCATACTCTTAAATTGAAAGTTTACAACTTGATTTTTGGAAAATACTTTTTAGTATGTGAAAATAATTTAAACATAGTCTTTTTTTTTTACTTTAAATAAAAGTTATTTTTTTAATATCTGACTGGTGCTCATTGTTGTGTTGAATCTGGTAATAATAAAAAATATATTTAAAAGAGACCCATGTGTTCTTTCAATTAATGACAAAGTGGTGTTTGACTTGTATCAACATAAAATTTAAAATAGCTTATGTTCAAGTACATAAAAAAAATTGTTTTAAAATATTAGTTAATAGGTTTACAGAATAATAATAACTAAGTTTATTGTGTTGAATCAGGTGATCAAAATGCAAAGTTGTATATTTAATAACTAAATTAAATTTGGAAATTTTTTTATTATTATGTAAGAATATAAAAAAAATTATTGTAAGTTCAACTTAAATTTTTTTCAAACATCTTCAATGGGGTCCATTAAAGTACATAAAAAATAGATTACAAAAATAATTGCATTCTTTGAAAAAAAAGAAGTGAAATAATCTCAGTCTTAAACCTGGTTGTCAAATCAATATCTTTTTAAATAATGTATATAATAAATAATTTAAGTTAATAAAAATAGATTAAAAAAAAAATATGAATAAGTTTATCACGTCAAAACTGGTGAAAAAACTTAAAAATGATTTAATTTATTGGAGTGCTGGTAGCAAATAATACCGACAATTGATTATTTTGAACATTTGTAAATAGTTTATGTTCAACTTCAGATGCTTCAGTTAACCAATTGTTTGGAGAATATTAAAAATAGGCTTAAAATGAAATTGGTCACAATTCTTTAAAATAAAAAACCGTTTCAAGTTGAAAAATTTAGAGGATTAAAACTGTCTGAAGTTTAGTATTATTTTTGACTGTAAAAGTCTAAGACAACTTTTATTGTTATTACATTATTGTGTTAATCCTAGTAAAAGTAATTTTATTTAGGTATGTATAGAAACTTGTAGTTTTTAAAAAGTAAATTTTAAATTGAATAAAGTGGATTGAAGTAAATGAAACATAAAAGATTTATTTTGTTTTAATAGAAGTTTGCAACAATATTTTTTAATTAGTACTTTTATGGTACTTTAAAAACCTGCCTAAAAATAAACAGTTACTTGTTTAAAATAATTATGGTTAAACAAAGTTTCTTGAACAAAACACTACAGAAATTACTGTAAAAAAATACTTTTCAAAATCTATATAACTAATATAAGCTGAAAATTAAATTTAATTTCCTGATTATTCTTTTTGAATTTTCTTGACTTTTTGATCAAATATTAACTAAAACAAATACTTTAATAAAATACATAAACAAAGACTTAAAATTATATAAAATTTTTAATCTTGATTCTATACAGGTTAAAACAACAGTTTTTTAGCTGGAATCATATAACTTCAATTGCACAATTTGAACCATCTATGTATGATCAATGTATATGCAATAAAAAGTTCTAAAAGCAAAATATTTGTATCTCTACCACATAGTAAATACACAAGTGAAACCATAGAAGATGTTAGTTTATTCAAAAATTCAATTAGACCTTAAAAAATAAGTTCAATAACTTTTCTTTTGAAAACATTAGCAAAATTCAGTTAATAATTTTTCATGAGTATACCAAATTTTATGACTTTCGTGGTATCCCTGAATATGAATTTTAAACATTAAAGCTAAGAAATAAGCAATTTCTTAAGTTTATTTTATAGTACTCATTGAGTTCAAGCAATTTTGTTCTTAATTCCACAAAATAAACAAGTGCAACTCTTTTTCAAAAGTTTAGTCTAAAAACATTATTTTTTATTTTATTTGTGGGAATAAACAAAAAAAAACTTACAAGACAAACAAAAAAATTGAAAAATTTATTTGTTGTTTTCATTAAACAAACATTAAACATAAAACTGGAAAGAATGTTGATTAAAAAAAAAATAAACCCAAGAAAATGACTTTGAGCAAAAATGTAATACCTGAAAAATAAATTTATTTAACTTTTTTTACTACCCATACAAAAAGTTTTCAAGTAAAAGATAAACACATATAAAACATTCAACAGCAACACATTGTTATTCTAACCTGTAATTTTTGTCAGAAGTTTTGCTAACCATTTCCTCACCAATATCTATATCAAAAGTGTCTGACATTTTATTTAGTTAAAAGCTTTTGTTCTGTGAAAACAATGTTTTAAAGTTGGTTTGAGTTAACTATAAAAGTAAAAATTACCAAAAAAAGCAATAAATTTATTTTTAAGTAAAAAAACATAATAAAGTAACTAACAAATTTTAAAAATGTGCTTAAAAAAATCTCTAGCACAGTTAGTAAAAATATGATGCCAATAGTAGGCAGATAGCTAGATTATCCAAAAATTTACTATCAATAAATTATTTATAGATTACTTAAAATGAGCTAATATCAAGTACATATTTTTACACAAGTTTCAACTAGTTCAAAAAGAATTACTTATCTTTATTACTAAATGTAAACAAAATCATTAGGGGGGGCGGGGGGGGAGGGGGGGGGGGGTAAACACCCTTTTTTGGTTTTTGATCTTATTTTATATAGTTTTTACTAAGCTACAAGATGCTTTTTACAGATTTAAAAAATTCAAAATAATTTTTGAGATATAGCCGGTCAAAGTCGGAGGCAACAATAGGATCCTTATTGGAGGGGCAAACTAAAACAGCAAATAACTAGAAATCACTAAAAATCTATCTCCTCCTACGTTTTTTGAAATAAATACCTAAAATTTTCAGGAAATGTTCCTTGCAGTATTTAAAAAGTTCTGTCTGAACAGAATTTTAAAAAATTAAAAAATAAAAAATTTATAACAAAAAAACAAAAAAAAAACTGTTTTTTTTGTTTATCTTTTATAGAAATTTTTTATTTTTCATTTTTTTCAAAATTCCTTCCGACAGAATTTTCTAAATATATCAAGGAACATTTCCTGAAAGTTTGAGGTAGTTATCTCAAAAAATGTAGGAGAAGATAGATTTTTAGTAAAATAGTCTATTTTTGCTGTTTTAGTTTGCGCCTCCCATAAGGAACCTATTGTTGGCCTGACTTTGACTGGCTGTATCTCAAAAATTAAATTGAATTTTTTAAATCTGTAAAAAGCATCTTGTAGCTTAGTAAAAACTATATAAAATAAGATCAAAAACCAAAAAAGGGTGTTTACCCCACCCCCCCCCCTATGCCCTTAATATAATATGAGAATTTTTACACAAAAAAAAATGTCTTTAAATAACCCCAAATTTAACTAAAAGGTTCTTTATCTTTAATTAAATTAATAATAAGGTTGATGAGAGAACATATCAACAAACACTAAAGTTTGAGGTTAACAATATCTAGGTTAGAGTTTTATTGGGGGTGCCTTTTATCACAATGGAAACCACTGGTCAGAGTTTTTTTTACATCAAGTAAGAGTACTAAGATTATATGTATATATAAATAGAGAATATGTCAATGTTCCAATGTTGAGATTAAAAAAATCTTTATATAAACTCAACACTAAACATTGCACAATCAGAATTGTTTAATAGTTTTTTCAAACCAGTGTCCATCAAACTTCTACGAGATTTTGAAACATGTTGGTCTCTTCTAATATGGAACCTCATGTTTCAAAATCCATTAGAAGTTGGATGGATACGGGTTTGAAAACACCATCTAACAGGTCATTGGCGATTACCAAACACTTATTAAACAATTCTGATTGTGCAAAAAATTATATAGAAAGTAGCTTTCCAATTATAAGTAAAGCATGTGATGATTATCATCC
>NW_028139945.1:0-39153 GCF_965202585.1 Thalia democratica | reverse complement strand
TCGCGAAAAAAAAAATACAATTTGCATAAATCTATATAAATAATAATTAGAAATATAACCTTTGTTGTTTTTTGAAAAAAGAAACTCAATTGCAGCTCGAAATACACTTTGATTAAAATGTACTCAAATAAAAGGTTTCAGTATTATGATTATAATTTAATTTCATAGCAGAGTATATTGTAAAAAAACTCGAAATTTTTTTTTGAATATTTTATCTAAGAATTAGAGCAACTTTAAATTTTATTTGTTTAGTTAAACACTGTGTACCAAATGGAATCGGTATAGTTATATTATTGCAATAGTTTACTTGAATTTGTTTTTCCATGGTTTAATCATTATAAAATTTATAATCCGTTTCCGTTCAAGAAATCTGGTCAGCTTTATAAAAAAATAAGCTTTATAAAAGCTTATGTAGTAAATGAACAACAACAATTTTTAGTTTTTAATTATTTACTTGACATACACATAAGTTTGGGCCGGTAATCAGAAGCTCTTAACTTGTTAACAAATATTGGCAAACAAAAAAGCTGAGATTTTTTGTTGTATTAGCTGTTTTGTTAGTTGTAGTCCTAATTTGATTACCAGTCAACACTGGTTAAAATTTTTTTAAATTTAAACGATTACTGATAACATAATTTTTTTAACAAATTTAAAGTTACTTGTTTTTCAATAAACATGTACAAAATATACATACTTACCTCAGTTGTTAATTTATATTTTAAAATAATGTCACATTTGATTCAAGTCATTGTTTTTGCTTTTAAAATGTCTTTTATCTAATATTTTCTCTAGCTTTGGTAAGTTATGAATTGCAAATATAATTCAATCATAAGCAAATGAAAATCGATAATACTTGAGTAATTTGAAAGGTTTATTTTTAGTTTAAAAAAAAGGTAAATATAGTTTTACATATTTATCTTATTTTGGTCTTACAAATTATTTTTATTATTTTGCTTTAAAATTCAAATAAAAGCTTTTGACTTAAAATACTTTTAATTTCCGAATTTAGATTATTTTGTTTACAACTGAAATTGGATATCAATATTTTACAAAAATAAATTATTGCACATAGTATGTATGTACAATTTTTGCATTATTTTAAAAGCTTACTTAAATAATATTAAAAAGTTGCAATCTAAAGTTTTACTGATGTTTTTATTTTTTACTGCGAATGTTAAGTTACACATTTTTATATAGAATTATACTATTATTGTGTTTCTGATTTATTCTGTTGACTTGTTTGAAACTATTATAAGTTATTGATACATTCAAAACTTTAAAGTAAATCAATATTATTATATTAATGTTTCATATTGTCTCAAGATGCAGCCCTAGTATCAACTAAAAAAAAATTATAAATTTGCACAGTTTTAAACCAATAACTAAGTAGTAAAGCTAAGTAACGAATACTTATTCTGTATAAAATTTTTATTTATTTTATTGTGTGTTTGTGTTTTATTACAGAATGTTTTTAAAATAATTTGCAGTTTTAAACTTCTAATTTATGCTTAGATTTTCTTTTCCAAATTGCTGTTCAATTTTTCTTATAACTTTCGTAAATTTTGTTGGACAGCGAATGACTTAATACAAACCGTTAGAAGTAAAAAAATGCTGATATTTTCGAATATTTTTAGAAAGTATTCAAACTATATGGTAATTATATTTATATTTGTGGTTAACTTTTACAGTATAAAACAAAGATTTATGTTAACTTATCTTCATCTACTCTTAAAGATTTTAGTATTTTATCTTTTATACTTGAAAGTTTTATATTTTTCACACTTTTGTTAATATTCTAGTAATAGTATTTGCGCGTATGTTTTTGAGATGTTTAACATCTTGTAATGCAGTAATTTGTTACAAAGTTAAATTATTAACTAATTACTTTTATTACTGTCATACATGTGAGTTAGTTAACAGTATGTAATGTATAACAAACACATTAATTTTGTTGATTTTGAAATTGAAATTTTAAAAGTTTCAAATATTGACTTACGTCAAACACATTTTAAATTTACATGTCTTTTTATAAGTATTTACAAGACATCATCGTAATTGCATCATTTTTGCAAGTCTATTAAAAACAATGTAATATGATTAGTAGTGATATTCATGTAGATATAGTGTGTAAAGTGCTAATATCTGCAAGCATCATAGTGTAAATTAATAAAAAATGGATTCACACTAGTTTGCACTGTTTTAAACAAAGAAACAAGTAATTTTTTCATTATTGATTTTTGATAATATATACCCTATGTAACTTTTGTTTTAACGAAAAATATTTTATGGTTTATAATTTTAGGAAGGATCTGTTTTGGTAAAGTTTTTATACCATTTTAGTGTTGCGTTGGTTTAATGTTTACATAGTTAGTGTTCTATTATAAAGTATAAAATTTAACGTATAATTGGTACTTTAATACTTACAATTATCTTAGACTGACGAAATTTCAGTGGAAAATAAACAAAGTAAAATATAAAACAAACCTACTATAATCTAGTATGTATTTAATTAGTAAAAATGTTTAAAATATTAAAGTAGTTTTTTTTTGTATAAGTTATTGTTTACTGCAACTATATAAATGTATGCATTTATAATTCAAGCAAACATAAAGATAGTTTATCTTTTTGTATAAAATTATTTTTTTTAATTTTTACTATCACTGTTACCCCTGACCTCACCCTTGGATGGTAACTTTTTTTTAGTTTTGTTTTTATACTGTTTTAAAGTAGTTGTAACACTTTTAATAACAACTTATGATACCTATTTTTATATTTTAACTATTATTGTTACCCCCTATCCCCTACGCTCGGTCAGAAAAATGTTCTTCCTTATTTTTAATTTTATTTTTATTAACTTATTAAATTTCTATTTTAATTTTATTTTATTCGTACTTTTTCTACTCTCGTTCGAAAGAGACCGTATCAAGCAAAACTGTGTTTGTGCAAACATGTACTTTCGTGCATTTTTACTATTATAAACTACAAAAGATAAAATACTAAATTATTTAAAATTTTCTGTTTTCAATAACTTAAACAATTAATCAAACTTTAATGTTTTGATATGTGATGTATTAAACTGTAGAATTACTTTCAAGTAATAATAAAAATAATTCTATAACTGTAATTTTCTTATTTAGTTAGAATTACTTTCAAGTAATAATAAAAATAATTCTATAACTGTAATTTTCTTATTTAGTTTCCTTTGAAGTAAAATTGTCGTTTACGTTTAAGAAGTAAGTGTTGTTCATTTTGTAGAAAATTGATAAAATTTGTAAAACAAGTTTAAATTGTTAAAGTTTGTTCACTTAGAAAAAAAAAATAAATTAAAATTTTCAAGTGTTACTTGGCATTGAACTTCAATTTTAGTAAGATTTTTTAATTAGAGACCACTGGTTTTATTTTACAAAATTAATTTTTTATTAGTACCATTGGTTAAATCAGTACTAAGTTTAAAATGTGTTTTTTAGCTTTAATTAGCTTGAAGTTGGAAAAAAAAATATTAAAATAAATAACAAAGTTTAAACTTTGGTAACTAATATTAATAAAAAAAAAATCTAAATAATCACATTCATTTCAAAAACTTATCAATAACCAATGTTTATCTTTAGATAAAAAAAAAACAATCTACTTTTGTTGATTCTAACTAAAAAAATAGATAAATTTCATTTTAGATTTATTCCAAGGGACTTGTTTAAAATCCACCCAGTCAAATTTGAGAACCGCTTTCCGAACGAGGGTAAGTGTTCGGGGTAACAGTCTTAGTGAAATATAAATATAAAATAAACAAAAAACTGCAAAAAATATATAAAATAAATTAGTAAACAAAGAAAAAAGTGTATTTTAAGCGCGGGTAGATTTTGATAGTATATTGATTCCAAAGTCAATTTTAAATATTATTAAAAATTATAAGTTTCATTACATGTTTCAAAACTTGTTTTCTAGAAAGAAAATAAACATATCTTTTTAAAGTATAAACTTTTATGTACGTATTGTACTATAATTTTGTATCTAATTTATATAAAAAACTGATTATCAGTACAAAAATTAATTGACCATAATTAAGAAAATTTTACTAAAAACTATTTTTTTTATCAAACAGTCTGACGACAAAATTTTTAACAAAATGCAAAAGTATTTATTTTGAAATAGTACAAGCATTTATATTGAAACTTAAATTATTTTGAAAATATAAAGTTTAAATTATAGTTAAGTTTCTGCTTAGAAATTGTTAGTCAAAATGGATTGACAACAAAAGAAGTAACTACTTAAAAATATTATTTTTTTTGTCGTCTTGAGTTTGAATATTTTCAAGAAATTTTTATTCAATTAATTATCATGACTTAAGTATTATTAAATAATTAAGTCTTTTCAAACGAAATTTTAAAACTACAAATATTGATAAATCGTCGTTAACTTTAATCGTTAAGTATTGAATAATATAGAAAAACTTGAGTCAAAAACTAGTTACAATATAGTCAAAAACTAAATTTATATCATCGTAAATCATAAATATAACTTCTAGACTAAGTTATTATGAAAAAGTCAACTGAATTTTTATTAAGTTTGTTCATGCACCAAACTATGGCAATTTAAAGAAACAAAATATTCTATAAAGCAATTTTATTTTCTACAACTTTAATAATATACACAAATGTAACTTTTTTTTTTGTGGCGTAAGCATAAATATTTTTCTTAAATAACTAATGGCTATGCATGTTAAATACCTTTTATTAATAGATTTTATAATGATTAGATAGTTTCAAGGTTTTTGTTAAATCTTCATTTTCAATTTCATCAGAAAGTAGATTTTAATGTAACTACCGGTGTTTTGTAACCTTATTTCTTATTTTTTAGCGAAAGTTAAGCATATTTTTAGATTCTTTAGTAAAATAGATAAAATCCTCAATTACATTTTTAAGTTTTTACAGCTATTCTTTTAGATTAAAGAAAATTCATTTATATGTAATATTTTCTTAAAAGTAGGTTTTAAAACATAATCTAGAAAAGGTCATAACAAGAATACTTTATTAAAATAATCAGTTTATAATTATAAGACTTTTAAAAAATTAAGTACAGATAAATAATAGGTTTATATTACTTATATAATTAAACATAACCATTAAATTATTTATTCTTTATTAACTTTGAACAAAAAACAAAAGATTACTTTACTTTAGTAAAGACGCTGTATGAAATATGGATTTTTGTACATACTTTAATTATGTATTGTAAATTTATCACGAACTCTTTTTTTATATTGTTCTACATTAAGCTGTAACGAATTTTAAATAATATAATGCTTATTTCTCCAAAGTTTGTACAGCTATTCTAGTTATCTGAGAAAGAAAATCAAGTTAATTAATTTCAATAAGCTGATTTAATAATTAAGGTTAACATTTTATTATCGATTTAGTTTGGTTATATAATATTTTTTTACATATTAACTGCTTTCTGTTTTAGGAGAGTTGCAAAAACTTTGAACTAATACAACCTAAAGACACTACCTTAGTTTAAAGTAGTGATGTACCGGACCCGGATCCGGACTTTTTTTTAAATTAGAATCCGGCCGGAACCGGATCCGGACTTTTTTTTCAAATCAAAATCTGGCCGGAAACGGACCCGAATTTTTTTTTAAATTAAAGTCCGACCAGAACCGGATCCAGACTTTTTTCAAATTAGAATCCGGCCGGATCCGGATATCAGACAAAAATGGCAATATCCGGCCGGACCCGGACCCGGATAGTGAGTCCGGTACATCACTAGAATAAACTAGCCTGAGTCAGAATGAGGTTTTTAAAAACTGAAAAAAAAGAACTTTAATTTAATAATAAGTAGAACAGCTAGCCACAAGGTTTACAAATTTGATGTTATTTACAATCAAAAATCTGAAATCAAGTTCTTGAACAAAATACACTAGAAAATTACAAAATGTTGAAAAATGGATCAGCTCAAATTCATTCAAAATCTAAAAGAAAACTAGCCTAAGTTTTAAAAAAAAAAAAACTAAACTAACCTAAGGCAGTCCAAGATTTTCTAAAATTCCTAAAAATTTTCAATTTAGCAGGGTTGCCACTGTTTAAGTCAATAAAACTAGCTAGAGTGAGTATAAAGAAGCCTGAGTCAGAATGAGGTTTTTAAAAACTGAAAAAAATTACTATAATTTAATAATCATTAGAACAGCTAGCAAAGGTTGATAATTTGGTAGTAAAGTTGTGGACTGATTGTGGTACACTTAACTTAATAGTACTACCCATCATAATCAAATCTTACCTTATTTAATTAATATCTAACAAATAATAAATTCTAACTAAGACTACTTTCTATAATCAGACACGACAGTTTTGAGTGATGAATCTTTTATATAAAACACAACAAGAAATACTAGCATATACAAAATTATTAATTACTTTTGTAACACTTTAAAAACTGGAAGTATTTAAATCTATATCAAAAGACTTAAAACAAAAAACTAAAAATTAAATAAAACTTTTGGTAAAAAAGAAACTGTAAAATTTTAAATAAACTATTAAACTATAAACCTGGCTTAAATATTTAAACAATTAAACACCTGTTGAAATATTCACTTTTAAAACAAAACACTACTAACAATAAGCATTCACAAAAACGTTCAAGATATTTTTTTGCTTCAAGCTACACACCAAACTAACTAACTGCTTACATATAAACTGCCTGTCATGTTCTGATGTTTTGTTGCATCAGTATTTAGTTTGAGACATTTCGTCATATGATTCTCATTGGCTCGTACATTCAACCGTATTAACTCTAAATATTATATGAGCTCAACTTTAAACACTAAATAATGCAAGTATTTATTCGAAAGTTTTCTATATTACAACATATGTAAAGAGTTGCATTTCATGAAATGTTTATTTTATAGTTTAAATGTAAAGAAATGTAAATTAGTCACGTGTACAAAATGAGCTAATCACGGTAGGTGTTTAATTTTAACTGACGAAAATGACTCTTATTAATTTAGACAGGGTTTGTTTTTGAAAAAATATTTTCAGTATGCTCTTTTTTACTAACTAGATCCGGGTCCGGCCGAATCTCTGTTAGGATCCGGCCGCAACCGGATCCGGACTTTTTTTTCAAATTAGAATCCGGCCGGATCCGGATATCAGACAAAAATGGCAATATCCGGCCGGACCCGGACCCGGATAGTGAGTCCGGTACATTACTAGTTTAAAGCTGAATAAGTTTAAAAAAACTATAATTGATTTAAATAAAAGAGTTTTTGAAATTCAACTCAAGCGTTTTTTTTTTTATTTAAATAAAATATGCTATTTTTTTTGTAAATAGAAATATTGCTGTGTTTTTGTTCAAACTTACCAAATAATTTTTAATGATTCATACGGAAAATTATAAAATTAAACTACTAGTTTTAAGAAAATATAAAGTTTTATGAGTTTTGAACTAAACTTTGAAAAAATCTCACACTGCAGTGTTAGTTAAATAGCAAATAAAAAATATATTTAAAGTTCTAATCAGTTCAGTTAAAAACTTGTTTTATTTACAGAAAACAAAATAGCTTAGCTAAATATAGCCAAACTATATCTTCTTGCTGAAAAATCATAAATACCGTTTTATTCGATTTGTCAACAGAATACTATAGTCGTAATAGTACTTCATAATCAATAATGTAAAGTTAGACAAAAATAAAATATAGACAAATCATACCAGAACAAGTTGTAATTCTGAAAATTAAGTAACATTTAATCTTGAGTACAAGGCTGTTTGATCATAAACTAAATGAAAATCTTATACAACTATTGTATTGAAACAATATTACTTCGTTTTTTAAAAACTTATTTTTCTTACTATACTTAAAACTTCTTTACAACTAAATGTTAAGTTTAAAAATTAATAGTTTAAGCTAATTTTCAAACAGAGAAAAAAGAAAAAACGAGAACAAGTCTTTAATATAGTTTAAAATTTTATTATTAGCGTATTAAGATGTCACAAATAGTATTAGAGTTTAGACCAGTATGAACATTAAACTGTTAATGTAACGATTTACTTGAACTAACTAGCCGATGTATTTATATTAAACAATTAAAGTTAAATAATTTAATAAAAAATACTGTCTTAAGGTAACTTTCGAAATGTAATGAACCTAGAAATTTTATCTTAACCTCTGATACTCTATGCTTTAGAAAATTAAAAATTTTGTATAAGTTAGTTCGTCAAAGATTAATATCGGTAATTAAATAATTATTACTTTTTATTTAAATTGTTTTAGTTTTCATTTTAGTTAAACTTAAATATACTAATATGTACAGCAACTGTCTTTAAGATAGTTAACTTAACTGTAAACAAAAACAGCTTGAACAAAAAAAAAATTAAATGTACCATTGTTAAACTTCCGAATAAAATCCAGTTATATATAAAAATTGTTTTTTTTTTAATTTAACCTGTAAAACTAAAAACAAAAGTCTATGACTTCTGAAGTTAGATTAATAATCCATTTTAAATGAACAAAATAGATCGAAAACCTAATATAGACTGTTTTGTACTGTCATATTTTTATTTATTTTCTAATCGCTTAAAGTATCATTTTTACTACAAAATGCATTGTTGACTTTAATACAATACACCTAATAACTATTTTAGTTTCACTTACAATAAATATCAAAAATATTACAACCTATTAAATCTGTTAAAGCACTATAATCTTTAAAAGAATTTATAAACTTTTATTTAATTAAATTTATCATCTAACTAAAGTAGCTGTACGAATTCACAAAGTTATTAGACTTTTACAATTACAAATTTATAACATCTATATTATTTGATTCTATTCCTAAAAACCACTTAAAAACAAAAAAGACGTCATTAAAATTACAGTTTTTAAACAAAAATTTAGTCTAATTTGATATTATTTAAAAAATAATCTTTAAAAATTAAAATCAAAAAAAAAAAAAACTTAATAGTTTTTGTCTAAGATATTGTTTTAGTCAACCAAATATAAAAGTTTTAGATTAAAATGTTTTATTTTACTGCCGACTTATACTTAATGTACTACTGATATATATACAATTTCTTGTGATATATTTTAAATACTTATAAATGCTTATTCACGTCTTTGTAGCTTAAATTTTTTTAAAAATAACTCATTAAGTGCAAGAGTTTTTATAGTAGTTAACAGTAGAAAACGTTGAAAAAAAAGTTCAAGTGGTTTTGTTGCTAAGTTTTGGCCATCATTGAGGTCATATTAAATACAAACAATATGCACTTTTAAGTAATAAAAGTTTAAATTAACAGTTTTCAAGAACAAACTTTGATTAAACATATCATTAGAAGTTTTAAATATTTAGTTAGTTTACGGCTAAAAAATGCTATGTCGAATCTTGTATAACAATTAGCATATAAGTAATTCTTTATTATACTAATTTCACTCGTAATAAAGTTTAGTGTTGTTATTGAAAAAAAAAAGATACTTACAATACACATAAACCAAAAAAATAAATTTATCACGTAATTTTACAAACTAATATTGGCAGCCAAAAATAGATGCATACTTTATAAAAAAATAGAGTAAAAAATGAAAACATACAACTTTATATAAGCTTTTACTTAAGTAAGTTAAACTTTTTATTTGTAAGTTGTTAGTTAAACATCATTTTACTGTTTTATATAAACTTCTTTAATACCAATCAATTGGGACAATAGTACAAATTTAGTTAAAATATTTAAATGTACACTTACTCTTTTTAATTTATACTTAGACTTATATTTATTCATATTTTATATATACTTAGAATTTATATTTTTTTTTACTTCAACTGTGTATGTTCAAAATATTGTAAAAAAAAACTATGAAATCTAACGAAGATGTAAGTATTATAACATATATTATTATTTCTTTAAACGAGTTAAAAAAACTCCTTTTCATTCATAGATATATAATAAAGTTTATTGTCTTGTAACATGAGAATAACTTACTTGGAAAAATTTTTTATTTTTTGTTTTGGACGTACATTTAATATTCAGCTAACTAGAATAGCTGTTCAAACTAAGGTCCATTGTTAGAACTTTTATGTAAGTATGGTTTTACAGTATTTTAGTTTGTGCTGAACATACTGTTTGTGTTATTGAGAATTAAACTTTTCCGTATTAAATAAAGTAAATAAAAAACACTTTTAATTTTTATCAAAAATAATGAAAAAACACTTACAAAAAATACACTTTTTGCATGTTAAACAAATGACTATATTTATGGTTTTAAGTATCATGTTATAATTTATTTTTATCGCAGAATTTTGTTGTTTTATAATCTAATATAATTGTTATAATAATATAATATAATATAATTTGTTAAATAACATCTCTGTAGTTTATAAAGATTTTAGCAATATATAAATAAAACTTTTAATAAAATATGATGTTATAAGATACGACTCAAAAGTAACCCAACATGCTTTGAAAGAAAAAAATTATATTATAAATGAACAAATAAAATGATTTTTAAGTAGCCGTGTTAAGTTTATTAGTTTAAATATAAAGCCTTAAATTTATAACTGCGCACTATAGATTAAATGCGAAATATTTTATACTTATAACTGTCTTAAAAAGTCAGCTTACTCATATAGGTGTAAAAACTTAAAAGTCCAGCTTAAAGAAATACTTTGTTAGGTTCAAGATATAAAACACAACTTCAATATAATTTTTGTGTGCTTAACAAACAAAATAATTTACAAGTTTAAATAAATTTATTTTTATACCATTAAAACAAAGTATGGTATAATTGCTAGTATTATAAATTTGTAAAAGTTTTTTAACTTGTAGAGCTATTTAAGTTAGCTGATTGTATATAATAGTAAAATTTTTTTAACACTAAAATCAATATAAACAGTTGTATACGAATTAAATGCCAGGGAAGTGTTTAAATAATACAGATAATCACAATTTCTACGTAATGAATTATTAAGCCAAAAGTAAGTAAAATGCCACTTATACAGTAGTAAAATGCCACTTTTAAATCATATTTGTAGCAATAGTTAATTGTTAGAAAGTTTTTAGTTTTTAATTGTCCAACACATCTATAAACAAAAGTTGGTAATTTTATAAGAAAAAAACTAAGAATTTTATATTTCATGAAATTTTGTAAGTACTTAATTCAAGTAGATGATTAACTAATAAATGAGTAACTTATAATAAAATTGCTTTTTTGAAAGTGAATTTTAATTGAGTTTTCACTGAGTTTTTAGATATTACATTTACGTTTCAAAAAATCACCCCAAACGTAGTATTAATTTACTATGATAAATATCTTAATTAAATACGAAAATTGCTTTAATTTTCTAATGTAAATTTGTACAGTTCTACTAGAGAGCTGATCAATAAAGTAATATTTATAATGAATTAAGTACTAAATATCATGAGTTTATTACTTAATCGTATTAAATGTTATAAAGATCTACACTACAAAATAATAAGTTCTTAAAAAACTGAATACATTAATATTCATGCGATAATTTTGGTCTTATAAGAAAAAACTAAATTTATACTGAACTATTTAAGTAAATAAATATAAATCAATAATTGTTTTAAAATATAATATGTAGTTTTGTAAATATGAAAACACAAAACCATAAAAATAAAAGTTAATAAAAAGTAACACAACTACAAACATTCACATTTTAGGTATATAAAGTACATTAGAAAATAAAATAATTAAAATTTATTTAGTAACATTTTTAATAATAACTATGTTTTATGTAAAAGTAGAAATAATAGAAACATATTTTATTGGGAAAATGTTTTATATTAACATAACTGTAAAGTATTTCGTGGTTTTTTAATCTCTGTTATAATAATAATTAGTCTTTACTTACATAATAATGAATAAAAAAGTTATCAGCTAACTAAAATAGCTATTTAAACTAACAAACTTGGTTTTCTCGAAAGGTCTTTAATAACGAACAATTAGGTTAACATTATTAGAAACGTGTTGTGGTTGATTTAAAAATAAGCAAATAGACTACATAACAAAATAGACGAATATGCTATTTATCAAGAATGATTAAAACTATTAAAAAATAAACGTCTAAAAATCCTTTGTAGAATTTCAAAACAATAAAACTATTTCATTTGTTAAAATTATGATCTTTGTTATATTTTATACTAGGTTTTCAAAATAAATAATAATCATTAAAATAATTAAAATCATAAATAACTTACTGATTTTGCATCAGAAAACGTTCTGGTTGAATGATTTATTTTTGTTCAATATTCTACTAAATGGAACAACAAGTGAAACTGATATTCAACAACAACATTTTTTTCAGCTAACTAAAATAGCTGTACAAACACGAACACAACGACATTAAGATTGCTAAATTGATAACATAAATATGTGCAAGAACTTTATTATCTCAACAGTTTTTTTATACATACTACGTCACAGTAGGCAAAATATTATATGTAAATACTATGTAAAACATTTATGTTATAATTTATTTAAGAACTTATTTTAGAAAACATAAAAGGCGATAGTTTTAACTTTTTGAATTTATAAACTATTGAACTTTAAACTCAACAAAAAGATATAAAACACGAGACACGTATTTAGATAACTTAAGCAAGCAAAAAGAATACATAAACAAGTTTCAACAAAGTAAGTTTTTTTATGTATTTACAAAATTGTAATTTTAACTACAAGCAGTTAAAAATGTTAGGTTTTTATATTTAGTCCTAATTATCACCTTTAGATATTTTTGATTTAATAGTAACTTATATAAAAAAAAACTCTAGTTTTTTGTGATGTAAACTTTAAGATAGCTGAATAAAAAATAAAAAAATCTTGTCCAAAAGAATCAAATAAAATTAAAACCAAGCACTTTCCGTGACTCTTATAACGATAATAAGTTCCTAATTTGACTGTAAGTTGCATGTGTTTGAAATGAGATTTAAAGAGATTCAAATTTTGATAAAATGTTTGTTTTTTAGACGCACAAGTAGCTTCAATAAATATCGTACAATCATTTAGCTAATTCGACTAATCTTAAAAGCTAGTATTAACATGTAATTAATATTATCACAACTAATATTTTAGTCAGTAGCTAAGATAAACTAGTCTTGGTTGTAAGCGTTTAAATCTTCGGTGTTTGTATTATTATTAAAAAGAACTTATCATTTTCAAAAAGTAAAACGGTTATTTAAATGCTTATAAACCGTCTTTTATTAATATTTCAAATGATAAGATCCAAATGAAATCTAAACGCTAATTAACTTGTCTGTTAACTTGAATAATAAAGATATAAACTGAATGTTAAACGGTATTATAAATCAAAGCAATTAGCTTTCAAATTCTGTTACTTAAACAGAAAAATATGCATTTGTTTATTATATTACCTGTGTAAGCGAACGTTCGTCTTTATTTGCATGAATGTTTTAAAAAAAGTCTCAAAATTTAAAACTCGTTGTAAAAAAAAAACATTTATCAGCCTTTACACATAACGTCTAAATATATTTTAAAAAAGCTCAAAATAAAAGTTAAATTTTATTAATAAGAACATAAATAAGCGTTTTTCAAACATTATAATAAGAGCGTCATCAGATTACTAAATTAGCTATCCAAACTGTTTTGTAATATTTAACTGTAATGTTATTGTCTATTTAAGTTTTTTGTTATACTACACTTCTAGTTAGGTTAACACTCATCTATTTTTTTAAAAATAAAACTACATATTAACTTAAATTATGTTTATAAACAAATTAATGTATAAATCTCTTTTTGTATACTTTTTTACAGTTACTATCAAAACATACTGAAGGAGGAAAAGATTTAGCTAACGAGAAAAGCAACACTATGATTTTAAGTCACTTCTAATAAAAAAAAATTTTTTCGATTTTTTTAAATTTATTTTTGTTTACACTGGTCAATATCTATTTTAATAAAAAAATATTTTAATTGTCAAACTTAAGTATGTGACCATGTACTAAAAATAAACACTTAAAAATCATAATATTTTATATTCAAATTCATTTATTTTTCGAAATTAATGAACAAGGTTGAAAAAAATTTTTTTTTTATGAGACTTTTTATCTTAGAATTATTAAATATTGAAAAATAACTCAGCTATAAACAATCTACTTAAAGTAATCAAAAAAGAAAATAAACAAAAAAATAAAATATTTTGTGTATTTTACAACTAAAATCATTTTAACTTAACTTTCTGCTTTGTGTTTTTGAATGTTTCAAGTATTAGAAAACTAAATAAGTTTGATTGCTGTTTCGAAGAAAATATCTTTTTCTAGATTAGCTGATAAATTCTTTAAGGAATACAGAATTAAAATATCTTTTATTTGCTAAACAGTACAAAAATTTACCAGAGTTTTTTTCGGTTATTGAGTCCACCACTAATATCTTTTACATCACATACACCACATATATTTCAAAATATTTAGTCCTAGGACCTCGTGCACGAAAAACCTTTTGTTATCAAACCTTATGGTTATCGAGTCGTACACCAAGGAATTCTTTTAATATTTTGTAAACATATTCTTCTTTTTATACATAAAATTTATAAAAGGATGCATTTTTATTAAATATGAAATTAAATCTTATTTCCAACAAACGTTTTTAAATACAAAATAAAAACTTATATTTATTTTCTTTTTAGATATAAAGTTAAGTATAAAACAGATACTATTTAAATAGTCTCGTGATCTTTTATGTTAAAAATTTAAAGCTATAAGTTTTGTGCCATTTAGAACTTAAAAATTATTTTATATTCTGTATTATGACTAAAATATATTTGTATTAAAGACTAAAAAATAATTTTTAAATTTCTCCTATTATACTTTGAGATTATTGTTCCATTTTTATTGAATAATAAAACATTACAACTGTTTTGATACATTTCATTTTAAGTGATTTTTGTCTAATTTGATCGATACTACAGCTTTAAATTCGGTTTAAACGCGTATTTACAACTGGTTAATAAAAAACTAGGCCTATAATTCCTAAAAAAGTTAAACTTTAAATAGTTTTATACTTTAAATTATAGGGAAAAAACAAAGACTATCCGTCTTTGTTAGTTTACAGTAAAGAACATTATTGTAGTTAGGAATACGAACTATATGCCTTATAAAACTAGAACAAATAAAAAAACTTAAACTAAAAAATTTTAAATTATTCTAATTAAACATTTATCTTAATACGCAAGAAAGTATTAATTGTATATTTACCGAACGTATTGATAAATAAAAACTAACGGAATAGTAAATAAATTTGCTTATAGTTTTAATGTTTTTTCTTCAGTTCAATAATCTTGCCATGTGGTTTTGTACAGATACTTTGATTAGCACTACAAATTCTATTAAAATAAAACTTATATTAATATGTTATAACTTTTCATAATTGAATTAAGCTTTAATTGATTAAGTGTATATCTTCTATTATTTATAGTTTTTTTTTATTACCAGCTTATTAATAAAAAATTAGCAAAGCATATATTGGTTTGTATATTCTCTAATAATAATTAAAAATAAAAAACTAAGATATACTCATATTCAAACTTATTTAGTCTTTACACTCTGCTATAAACAGAATTATTCAAAAAATTTGTTTATATACGTGTATATCTTTAAAGATTAGTAAAATTCAACCAATATTAGATTACAAATGTTACATTTAAATTTCAATTAGTAACTAATTGACGTCACGTAATAGTAGAAGCCGCTTACATTCTAATCTTGATAAAGGATAAAAACCAATTTAATTTAATTTACTTTGAAGCCTCCATTTATTTTATTTTCTACAGCTTAAAAAACAAGCTGATTAAACAAAAAAAAATAAGTGTTTAAATATTTTTTATAGTTTAAAATAAACAAAACTCTTTTTATTTTGTTTAATTACACAATAAAATTATATAAAATAAGAAATTACATAAAAATTTATTTTCATCAATCTAATAAATCTAAAAAAATCGTTTATGAACTAAACGATAAATGTTTTTATTTTCATATAAAAGTTTGTATAACAATTTTAATTTGTAATGCAGAACTAAAAATAAAAAACCTTAAATAAAATACTTTAATTTTTACAACTATAAAAATTAGAGAACATCGTGAATTATTAATAATATTGATATTTTTTAATTCTTCTTATAATTTTAACCTCATACGTGATGGAAAATGTTTATCAAATATTACATGAAATGACTTGTATACTCTTTATGTTTTTGTTTAACTTTTCCCTTAAAATAATATTTTTTTTACTCTTATTTTTATAAATCAGTTATATAGTTAGCTGTACAAACTACCACAACGTTGATATTTACGCTAAATTTTATTGACAGTAGTCTTTGTTATCAGAGCTTCGCTAAAATGATTGTGATGAGTATATTCTGACATCACAAAAAATAGAGATATATAAGTTATCATCTTTAGAATGTATTTCAAAGTTATTTGAGCTTAAAATTCAATTACTTGACTAAAAACATTGAAGAATAAATATATATACAGATCATAAAGAAAGTCTAACTTAACTTCTGACACGGTGTTAATAACTAACTGCAAGGAATCGTATCGAATGATTTTGTATTGCTCATATTCTACTAAATGGAACAATAAGTGAAACTAATATTCAACTACGATATTTATCATTCAGCTAATTAAAATAGCTGTACAAACTCAAAAACATCGTCATCGAGATTTCTAAATAGATAACATAAATATATGCAAGAACTTTATTAGTACAGTAGTTTTTTTATACATAGTACGTCACAGTAGTCAAAAAATTATAAATATATACTATGTAAAAGGTTTATGTTATAATTTGTTTACGAATTTATGTTAAAAAACCTTAATAGCGAAAGTTTAGATTCTTCGACTTTAATAATTTTTGAACTTTTGTCTTGATAAAAAATTTAACAAAATAATATAAAAAAACGAGACTCGTATTTGAATAAGTTGAGCGAGCAAAAAGAATAATAAATTTTCAACAAAGTAAGTTTTTTTTTTGTTTTTCTAAAAGATAATTTTGACTACAAGCAGTTAAAAATGTTAAGTTTTTGATTAAATCCTAATTATCTCCTTAAGATATTTTTGTTTTAATAGTAACCAATATCAAAAAACTTTAGTTTTTTTTTGTGATGTGAACTTTAATATAGCTCAATAAAAAATAATAAAAGGCTCGTCAAAAAGAATAAAAGAAAATAAAAACCATGCATTTTTTGTGACTCTTATAACTACAATAATTCCGTAATTCGACCGTAAGTTGCATTTTGTTTAAATGAAATTTGAATCTATTTATATTCTAATATAATGTTTGTTTTTTGGCTATGTACTGTACACTCATTTAGTTAATTAGACTAATCTCAATAGCTAATGTCAACATTTAGTTCATATTATGACGAATAACACTTAAATAAAGTATTTTGTATTTTATTGAATAGAGATTTAAAATGATTTAAATTCAAATAAAGTGTTTCATTTTTCGCTTTACATCTAGTTTCGATATATACCGTACAGTCATTTAGCTAATTTGACTAATCTTTACAGCTAGTGTCAACATATAGTTTATATTATGACGAATAAGATTTTAATACAGTAGCTAAAATAAACTACCTTAAATAAATTTGTAAGCATTCAACTTGCGGTAATTTGTATTATTTTATGTTTTAAACTTACGAAAGAAAACTTGTTATACTCAAAAAATGAAACATTTTTTCAAATGCCTATTAATCGTCTTTTATTTATATATTAAATAATAAGAACCAAATGAAACTTCAACACTAAGTGTCATGTTATGTAAAGATATAAACTTTATGGTAAACAGTATTGTATATCAAAGCAGTTAGTTTTCAAACTTAATACTTAAACATAAAAAGAAGGTTTTTTTTTTCATTGATTTACCTATGTAAGCAAACGTTCGTCTTCGTTTGCATGAATATTTAAAAAAAAGTCCGAAAATTTGTTGTAAAAAAATCACTGTGTGCAGCATATACACATAACGTTTAAATATATTTAAAAAATTATTTAAAAAAAAGTTAAATCTTAGTAATAAGAACATAAGTAAAAATTGTTCAAACATTATAATAAGATCATCATCAGATCATTAGATAAGCTATTCAAATTGTTTTGAAATAATTAACTGTAAAATTTTTGTCTATATACATTTCTTTTATAATTTAATTCTTGTTACAAATATACATAACACTAACCTAGGTGCTTCAAAAATAAAAATCTATGTTAACTTGAATTATGTGTTTTAAACTAATTAATGTATAACTTTTTTTGTATTCATTTTTACAGTTACTATCAGAAAATCTGAAGTAGGAAATGATTCAGCTAACTAGAAAAGAAAATACTAAGATTTCAAGTTCGGTTTAAGTCACTTTAAAATACTTTAATTGTCAAACTTTAATACATGACCATGTACTAAAAATAAACACTTAAAATAACAAAATTCCTTAATTAAAATTTATTTATTTTCTAGATTAATGAAGAAGGTTCAAAAGAAAATTTTTTTTTATGAAGATATTTATTTTTTAAATCAGTAAATATTTTAATAAAGTCAGATTTAAAATAGCTATGTACTTAAAAAAATCAAAAGACAATGAATACAAAAAATTACAAAAATATTTTATAAAATTTATAACTAAATTTATTTTAATTTTACTTTCTGCTTTGCGTTTTTTATAATTTAAAGAGTCAGAAAATTAAATAAATTTGAATGCTGTTTTAAAGTGAAATATCCTGTTTTAGAATAGCTGTTAATTTCTTTAACGAATACAGAAATAAAGTATATTGTATTTGCTGAACACTTCAAAAATATACTAGAGATTTCTCTTTTCTTTTTTCATTAACTTATTTATATATTTGTTTGATTTTTTGATTTGTTTTTAACTGTAACTGTTACCCCTTACCCTCGATCGGTAAGCGGTTCTCGAATTTGACTGAATAAATTTGTATCGTGTCCGAAGTATTTATTTTATTTTCATTAGTCTCTTATAGAAACAAATATCAAGTCTTTTTAAAAACTGGTTTGGCTGTGACAGTTAGTTAGTAAGCACAAATACTTAAACTAAACTTCTTATTTACGTAATATATATATAAAACTTTACAATAAAAAACATTTTGATTAAGAAAAAAAAAAATTATTAAGTTATTTTGTTTAAAATAAGGATATGAAAATGAACAAAAAATAACAAATCACTTAGACCTTTAGGTCTTCGAGTCGTACACCACGGAAACCTTTTAACGTTTTGTAAACTTTAAAATACATATACTTTTTTTTATACATAAAAATTATAAAAGGGTACATTTTTATTAGGTATGAAATTAAATTTTATTTTCAACAAACTTTTGTTAACAGAAATTTGTATTAGCTGTAATATATCTAAAATTTTGTAATTTTTCGAACAAATCAGTTTGTACAGCTAGTGTAGTTAGCTGTTATTTGCTTATTTTTCTAATTTTAAAGTAATTATGCAACCTAATTACGACAAATTAAATAAAAACTTTTTTTAAATTTTCTTTTAGGTTTAAAGTTAAAAACAGATACTTTTTAAATTGTCTCGTGATATTTTATGTAAAGACTTCTAAGCTATAAGTTTTGTATCATTTAGAACTTTAAAAGTTATTTATATTTTGTTTTTTGATTAAAATATTTTTTTATTCTACTTTTTGATTATTTTTTCTATTTTTATTGAATAATAATGAAACATTACAATTTTTTTGATACAATTAATTTAATTGATTTTTTTTTATTTTCGTTTATTTTTGTTTCTTATAATATTATTGATATTATAGCTTTAAATTTGGTTTAAACGCGTTTTTACAACTGGTTAATAAAAAAATAGGCTTAGTATTCATAAAAAATTTAAACTCTAAATTTTTTTATAACTAAAATTATAAGAACAAAACTAAGAGTATCTCTCTTAGTTAGTTTTCAGCAAAGAACTATTGTAAAGTTGGGCATACAAACTATATGCCTTATAAAACTAAAACTAATAACATAACTTAAACTAAAACATTTAAAATTAAAAACAACCATAAACAAAATTTTATATTTATACGCAAGAAAATGTTAATTATATATACACCTGACGTATTCATAAATATAAATACTAAGTTGCATATAGTTTTAATGTTGTTTTAACAATTATGTAAACTTCCAAAGTGATTTTGTACAGCTACTTTATTTAGATGTAAAGTTGTTCTTAAAATAAAACTTATATAAAAATGTTAATGCTTTTTTTAACTGAACTAAATTTTAATTGTTTAAGTATATATTCTATAACTGATAAAATATATTAGTTACAAAATTTATTAAAAAAATTGACAAAGCAGATTTTGATTTGTATATTCTCTTGAAGGAATTAATAAAAACTTAACTTAAATTAATATTAAAATCTATTTAGTGATTATATTCTGCAAGAAACAAAATTATTAAAAAAAAACGGTTAAAACACGAATAATTTTTAAAAATTAGTCGAGTAAACCAAGTTTGAATTACAAGTATAACATTTAAGTTTCAATTAGTAAATAATTGACGTCACATAGTTGAAGCCACTGACATTATATCATTGATAAAATGTATATAAAAAAGTTAATTTGACATGTTTCGTGGCGTCTATATTGTTCATTTATTATTGTTTATAAAACAAGCTGTTTAAACAAAACAAGAAAAAACTATTTAAACATCTTTCAGAGTTTAGAATAAACACAACTCTGTTAATTATAATCAATTACACAAAAAACTTATATAAGTTAATGAAGATTTTTTTTTGACTAAGAATTTGTTTGAAATAAATAATTAAATAACTTTTACAGTTATATTAGAACTTTAAGAATTTATTTCCAATTTGTAAAATTGATTTGACGTAAAAAAAAACTGCCACTGTAGAAATTTCACATAGTTAGTTCTGTTCTTTATCTGTTAATCAGCTAATTAGAATAGCTGTGCAAACTTTAAGCTTTACTTGATGAAATTAATAAGTTTAGTTATATTCTATATAGTTTATTCCTAACGTTCTGTTTGTAATATAAATAACAGTATTCCGCTACTTTATAAAACCTACTTAAAATAAAATTAAGACTCTTACTGCCAAATTAACCTACTAATAAAATAAAGAAATGTTAATAACTGTGTCAAAACTTAACATCTGTTTTTAAGAACTTTATATAAAATAAATTATTACAGTTTAAATAACTTACTTGTTTGTTTATATAAAGTAAAATTTACAAAAGAAGTTCAATAGTTTAACATAATTTCCAATTTTTAATTTCTTATTTTACTCAATAAATATAAACGTTGCTTACCGATTGACTTGTTATAACAATTAAAGCAGGAAAAAATATTTTAAAAATATTAATCCTTACAAAAAATTGTTTCAAAAAAATGTTTCTAGATTTATACTAAACAACTTTGATCATAACATAAACTCTATACAATATTATGAAAACTATGGAAAATAGTCTCATGCAAAAAAAAAACTATTCAACCGAAAAAAAAAAAATTTAATACTACTCAACTTAATCATAAAAATTGAAAACAATTAGTAGAGTATTTGGATTTTTTTTATTAATTTACATTTAACATTTAAAGGAAATTTTAACTTATGAGTGTAAAGTTTTACTTATTTTAATTATGAATTTAACTTATACGAAAAGGATATCAAAACTTTTTACGTATTGGTTTAGCTATATTATTTAATAACTAAGCACAAATACTTAAACTAAAATACTTACTTAGTGGTATACAAGTAAATCTAGAAAATGGAAATTTTCTGTTTATTATAAAAACTCTTAATTGTTTTGTTTAAAATAATGATATAAAATTGAACGACAAATAACAAAATGCTAAAAATGTTTGGTCGTGGAACCTGGTTCACTAAGAACTTTGGTTATTTAGTCGTACAATTTGTCTACTTATAATTGTACACCACGGATATCTTTTAAAGTCTTGTCCGGAACACTTTAGAATATGTAAACTGCTTTTAATACATAAAGTTTATAAAAGGATACATTTTTTTTAAGTATGTCGTTAAATCTTATTTACAACAAATTTTTGTTTTACATAAAGTTATATTAGCTGTAATATAATAAAAGTTTTGTGATTTTTTCAGGGAATTAGTTTGTACAGCCAATTTAGTTAGCTGATATTTGTTATTTTTTGAATATTAAGTAATTACGTAACTTAGCTAAAATAAATTAAATAACAATTTACTATGATTTTTTTTATTTAAAGTTAAGTACAAAACGGAAAGTAAATACATTCCCTCGTTATATTTTATGTTAAAACTCTAAAACTGTAAGTTTTGTGTCATTCAGAACTTTAAAAATTATGGTATATTTTGCATATTGAATAAAATATATTTTTATTAAAGACTTATATATGACTTTAAAAATCTCCAATTCTTTTTAATGATTTTTTTATTTTATTTGGTAATAATAAAAGATTACATTTTTTTAGACGATTTATTTTAAGTGATTTTCTTGTTTTTCAAATTAATTCAAAAGTGATTTCAAATCGGTTTAAACGCGTATTTACAACTAGTTAATTAATAAACTAGGCTTAATATTGATTAAAAATTTAATTTTTTTTTGTTTTAAAACTGAAGTTAAAAGAAAAAAACAAAGATTATCTGTCTAGGATAGTTATCAGCAAAGTACCTTTTTATAGTTGGGCATACAAACTACATGCCTTATGTAACTAAAATTAATAAAATAACTTAAACTAAAACATTAAAAACTAGTGTAGTTAAGTTTGTTTATTTTTACGCAAGAAAATGTTAATTATATATATACCTGACGTATTGATACATAAAACTAAGTTAAAAGTAAATTTGATGGCATATAATTTAAATATTTTTTTTAACTATGTAATCTTGCTATGTAATTTTATACAGCTACTTTGATTAGCTGTAAAATATTTATTAAAATAAAGCTTAAATTAGTATGTTTATACTTTTCTTAATTAAAATAAGTTTAAATTGTTTTAGTATATATATATTTTTTATTACAAGTTTATGAAAAAAAATCTAACAAAGCAGGTTTTGATTTTTTATACTCCCTTAAAAGAATTTATAAAAAACTAAGTTTAAAATGATATTAAAAGTTATTTAGTTTTTATTCTCTGCTATTAGCAAATTTCTTCTAAAAATACTAGTTAGTACACGAGTAAATCTGTAAAAAATAGTAAAATACAACCACGCTTAAATTACAACAATGACATTTCAATAAGTAATTAATTGACGTCAAGTAGTTAAAGTCACTGACATTCTAATCTTGAAAATTATATAAACAAGTTTGATTTATTCTCAAAATATATTATTTTCTACAGCTTCTAAAACAAGCTGATAAAAAAGAACAAAAAAATAATTAATTTAATATATTTTAGAGTCTTTAATAAACAAATTCTGTTAATTCTGATTAATTACATAAAAACCTATTTACGGCAAAAATAACATGAACGAAATTGTTCATAAACCTAGTAATTCTACAAAATTCTAAATCGTAAATTTAAACTAAATGATAATTGTTTTTTTATTTATTTTTAATCAAGAATTATACGAAAATTATAATTTACGATGAAAAACGAAAACCTTGGATAAATAACTTCAATGTTTACCACCGTAAAAACTATATAGCATCGTGAAATGATAATAAAATTAATATTTCTTTTTTCTTGTAATTTCAACCTTGTATGTTTGATATTAAGAGAATAGGTACACTGACATTTAATTAGATAAAACTATCAAAAGTTTGTATAATAGTTATAACTATCCTGTTACAATTTATACAAATAACAAAACTAAATCATTAAATAGTAGCGACGTCTAACAATCTTACAAAACACTTTTTATTTAATACTTTAATTGTAGCAAATTAATAAATAATCAACCAATTACACATTGTTAGCTGGCAAACAGATTAGCTAATTAGACACAGAACTATTTCCAAAAATGTATTGTGAATACGTAGAAAATCTGAATGCAATTTTGATAAGAAATAGAAGACAACATAAATAATAAATAAGCTATTATATATAAACACACAAGTAGGAATAAAAAATAACAAATTTTTACAATAATAAAAAAAAAATAAATAAAATTAAACTATTCACTTGTGTATATCACAGTCAAGAATAAGAGTTAAAATAAAATAAAAATTTATAGGAACACGAATCTACTCTAAAACGTATATAAAATAACGAATGGGTATGATATTTGACAACTTTTTGATTTAATAATATATATATAATCCAGCAGGAAGCTTAATAACTTTAATACAGCTTTCTTAAATTTTTTCAACCAAAAAGCTGTGTACAGTTTTAATTGATCATTTATGATAGCTGTAGAAACTTAAATGCAGCAAATTTAATTGTCAACAGCATATGACCGTTATGACGTTAAAAATGTAAGGTCATGTGGTTTTTAGGTAAAGGAGTAGGCTAAAGTTATTAAATACCGAAAAATGTTGAATTATTCAAAAGCCTGGTGGTTGTAAGGCTTTTGAAATAAAAAAATACTGAATTAAGTGAAACTAAATAATGTTAAGGAATTAACAATTATTGATATTCCAATAAAAAAAAATTGAAAATCAGTTAAAACAATTTTAATTTCAATTTTTATACTTTTACGAAAAATGTTCTTTACACATCTTTTATACTCATCTTTAACCAGCTAACCCTTATAGCTTTAAAAACTTTGTCTTGGATTATGTAAAATATTTGAGTGTTTTACGACTTTATTTAATTTTATACTTTGTATGAAAAATACGAGATTAAAAACATGAGGTAAAAAGGATTTTAAGTTATGTTATAAATTGAACTAAGTCGTATGACTACTAAAGTTAATGTAAGTAACTATATCTTTGATAATATTAAAAAAATATTTTAACTGTTAGCTTGAAGACTACATAACTTTAGATATTAAACTATTAAAACTACCAATATTGCAAAATTTAGGATACCATGGTCTAATAAAACACTTTAAAACATTTTTTTTTACTTTAATAATTGTTGCAACTACAAATTGTGTCATTAATTACTTAAAAAATAATAGCAGTCTAAATTTTTTGTTTCAAACTATTATAAGTATTATTTATGTTATATCAAGCTTAAAAAATTGTTGCTCAAAAACAAAGCAGTACCGAAACAACCTTTTAGTAATAGTTGTTTGTAATATTTTGTTTACGTCGTTTTAAGTAAAATAATTTACAATTTGTAACTATTGATTTTTTTTTAAGTTATCATTATTTTTGTATAATATCAAAGACAAAATTATTGTTTTATAAATAAAATTAAGCAATAAGTTTTATCAATAAATATGATAATTATAATCCTTCTGTGATGTATATTCAGGCCTTCTATTTAGCTAATCAATATCAATTAAATTATTTAAAAGAACTATACATAATTTATGTTTTAAAACTATCGAGTATGTTTTTTAAAGCTCTGTGTCTAAAGATTACAAATCAATATTTTAAATTATTACACTTTGATGAGTAATGTTTTAATAAATTACTTTTGTTACAGGCTCCAATTACTTTTATTTATTTGTGATTTATTTGTGGTCTACAATTGCTTGTTTTTTAACATTTTTAGTTCTTAAAAATTATTTAATGTAAATTTCTACAAATATATCAAATAACCGCGGTTTTTGAAAATCTTTTATTGAAACAGTGCAACCGCAAGCAAGCTTTTATAGGAAAATTGCCCTGGAGTTATAAATTGCTGCCGACCCCCGACATTCATGGTCTTTAAGAATAAAATTATTATAACAATATGAATATTATAACAATTTTAAAAAATAATAAGTATAATATCAAATGGAATATCATTCACCACACCGTGAAGGTAAGAAAAATCCACAGTACTTGTAGCACTTGCAGCCTAGAAAAGCTAAAAATAGCCAGAGCTAAAAAAAACAACTTAAACAAAAGACACTAACTGTTTGCTAATTGTCCACACGTAAAAAACTTCACTTTAAGACTTAAACGCTTAGTAGCTAGTTTCGCATGTCATTTATTATTTCTAAACTTCATTTTTATTTATAAGCACTTAATGTTTTAGTCCTACTTAATTAATTTAATAAACTCCAGTTTAAAACTATAAAACCTAAATAGGCATTATTTTAGTTCAAACCTTGTATTAATTACTTCATAATGATAAAAGCAATACTCTTTAAAAAATTTTAAGTCATTTTCCAAATAGTTCAATTAAACTTCTGTCAGCTAGTAGCCTATCAAGTCATTAATTTAATTTAAATATATTTACGTATGTCATTATGTAAGTTATGTAGTTTATTTATTCACTTTAAGCTGATTAAGTTTTTAAATCTAGTAGTTTTTAAATATGGTAGTTTTTAAATCTAACAGTTTAATGTTCAATATCTAAATTAATTTTATTTAGGTTTTTGCCTCAAGCTGGTTATGTTTTTTAAAGTTTAAAGTTTTACATTCAGTATACGCAATTTTCAATTTAAAGACTCTGTATTTCTCTGTATTTTGTAGTATGCAAGTATGTAGTTTGCTTTATTCCAAAATTTTTAAGCCACTTATGTTTTTTTCTTTTTATTAAAGTTTAACATTCACTTTTTAAAGGCCTAAAACAATAGTCTTTATCTAGTATTTTATTCAAAATCTTGATTAGTTTTATAACCAACATAGTTTACAATTTCTAGTTTACTTGTTTTGTTTTGCTTTAATATTTTTGCAAAATATTTAATAATATTTGCTAATAAATAATCTTCGTTTTTTGTTTAACTTTTATTTTACATATTTAAATTGTAACTAAAGATCTCTTAAAGGTTTAAACTTAGTTTTGCAAAAAAAAAATCTTGAATAACTAATTTTGTATATTTGGTTCCTTATTTAAAAAAGTTGAGAACTATTTTGTTCATTTTAGAACCTTAAGTATATAATATATTTTTACTTCATTACTAGTTTTCTATAATTAAAGTATTAAACAAGTAGTTTTTAAGCACAAAAAATTAACAGACTTTAAAAACAATATATGTAGCCTAACTAAAAATAACTATATATTTTAGATCATCTTTATAGTATAATACTGTTGTTTTTTTTATAAGTTTTTTTAACCATTTAAAATAGCTGCTATGATTGTTTAGAACATTCTACTAAATATAGTTTTTTTAAGCATATTAATCGTAAAAAAGGATTATAGGTGTAAATTTGTTTTTTAAGCTTGAAAAGGAAAATCACAATATATTTTTTTGCTACTTTAATCTTTGAGAAAATTGTTATATTAAATAGTTTCTGTAAAGCCTTGTATACTTTAAGATACTTAATTTAAAACTAAAAATACGAATTAAATGTTATTAAAATAGTTGCTTACGAAAGTAACTATAGAAATTTAACGATACTTACGAAAGAGTTAACTTTATTATAATATCAAAACCTATATATTTAGGAAATCTTTTAAATGGAGTACTTAAAGAAATAATTTTATTATAAATAATTTAAAAAAAGCTTTTGAATATAGATTATAAATAAAGCTCGACAAAAACCTAAATTTGTCGTTGTAGATCTATTTCATAAGTTTATTAATCAGCTATTTAGGTTAGGGTAATTATTTACTAGAAGTTTTATCCTGTAACATAGTTTATATTAATTTTATATAAAATATACTTGTTTAGACATTTTTTAAACATAAATATTTTTTTAAAGAATTGTACTCTAATATTTTTTAAAAAGTTTTAAAAGTTTGGTTTTACACGAACAAACTTCAAGTATTTTTGAAGAGCTAACTGGCTAGTTGATTAAAAAATATTAGCTTAAAAAAAAGTAATTATTATTTACTAAAGTTTGTTATTTGCTGAATTGTTTTACATTTTAGAAAATCATGGAAAATGCATGCTTTAAAATGAATTTGCTGTAAAAAGAAAAAACTAATTTGTTCTTTAAATTAATTATTAACAAAGTATTGTATCAAGACTTATAAGTGCTAAACAAACAACAGCTAATTTAAGTAGCTGTACAAAACAACTTAATTAAACACATAATAGTTTTAAGATTTATGTTAATTAAAAGTAATTAAACGGTTAAAAATAAATACTATTAGTGTTACAGTGTAAAATAAAATCGAATAAAACTTTTAAATTGTCGAAAGATTAAACTTTACTGTTTAAAAAGTTTTGAAATTATTCGAGTTATGTTTAAGTTATAACAAACGCAGTATCCAATTAAAACATAAAGTGTTTTAAATTTATATCTTTTTAGATTCGAGTTCATTTTAATGTTTAAATAGCTGTTTTAAGCTGAAAAGAAGTATTATTAATTCTGAATAAAAAAAATCTACGGCTGCTTTTCAATTATTTTTTTATGATTATTAAACACCACAACAATAAAAAAACTATTTCAAACAGATTTACATTTTAAGTTTTATAAATTTTTTTTGATTTTCATACTTTTTAAGTTCCATATTTGGTTTTATCTGTATAAAAAAAAGCAACACGAAATAAAACCACTCTATTATTTTTACTTTTAAATGCTAATATGCTTATTATATTCTTTCTTAATTCAAAATATAAGATTAGAAATTGATTATTGGATTTTGTTTAATTTAGTTTATAAGTCAAACTAAGACTAATAAAAGTAGTACATACTTATTCTTATAAGACTTTTTAAACTAAAATTACATTTTTTGTGTTAAACTGAAATAGCATTATAATCAGCTAAGTAACATAGCTGTACAAACTAAAAAGAATTGCCGAAAAAATGAATATCTGTCAAATCAATTTATACTTAAGCTTTATCAAAGACATTATAGGTGTACAAGTTAACGTCATTGGCTATAAATGTTTATTATTAAACTTATTAACTTTTAACTTTTATTTATCACTTTTATATCAATGTTTTTAAATAAATACTAAGAATAACATCTAGTAGTACTACTACTGATCAAAAACAAATAAGATATACAGTAATTACCTTCTTTGAAAAACAATTCCAACTGCAGTTTTGATAGCTTAAGGGAAATAAACTTCTTCAATAATTCATTGAGCATAAAGTATTTAAAAATAATTATAACATTTTTTTTACATTAATATATTAGTAATTAACAAAATAAAAAATGACTATTTGAAGTTATCATTAAGTATTTTGCATATCCTTTTTTACACTTATTTAATTTATGAAATCACAAACTATATACTGCGAAAATTGAAATATACGTACAAAAATGTAATTCTATTTAAAATCAATTCTACTTTTAAATGTTCGATCAAAATAGTAAAAAAAAAGTGCTTTAAAAAAAATGTAAAAAACATATTTTTTAAACTATACCCATGTATACCATTTTAACCATGATAATAACCAACTATTTTTATTTTTACTTTAATTAATCAGCTTAAAATTCTAAGTTTAAATACATTAATAAACAATACAATAAAATAAAATGTTTTGATTATTAAGATTAAATATTCTAATTATAACAGTAATATTCTTAAAATACTGTTTAACCACTATTGTCTTTTTTACTAAAATTTTTTACTTACCTAAAACATGTAAATCAACAACTCAAAAGATATCAAGGTTAATAGTAAAAAAACCAAAGAAATAATTTTAGCATTTGTTTTATTCTTTTTTAAGTTACAATCGTTTTTATTTTGGATTTAGTAACATTGCTATAACAGTATTAATATTTTCCATTTGTATTCTTTTGTTTTGCAACTTTTAACTAACAAAGTATTTGATATGGGTTTTTTTATTCTTTTCCAAAAGGTTTTAGCGTTTGATCATAGCGAAAATTTCTAGAATTAATAAAATAATTTATCATTTTACATCGGATACAATAAAAAAAAACGAAACCATCTTTTCAGGTTTAGCTGCTTTTAATTCAAACTAAGAACTGTAAAAAAAGCGATTGTAAAATAAACTTAACATTGGATATTATTAACCATTCATATTCAACCTACAAAGTTGTCGAAAGTAGTAACTTAAACGCTAATTCAAGGTTAGAAAACTTTTTTTAAATTGGTTAATTTAACTTGCTTTTTCAATAAGTTTTTTCAGATCATTATGAAAATTCAGGTTTAAAATTAAATCCATTGTTTACTTTATTTTATATTTTTGAACAATATATTTATTCTTTAAAAATTTATTTCTTGTTGAACAATATTGTTGAACAATGATAAATTAAAAGGGTTTTATTTTCAGCTAACTAAAATAGCTGTACAAAATTTTCTTCAAACATCGAGGAATTATATATGTTTTGTTTAAAAATATAAACTAGGTATTGACTTTATAATTTGATTTTATTAATATTTTACGTCATAAATAACAATATTTATCATTTAATAAAATAAAATTATTTTAAATTTTTTTTAACAAACCTAATATATAAGAAATTGAAAAAAAAACATTTGTCTTTAAAAATTAATAACTGTTATTTTAAAACGATCTTCATGTTTCTTTTGTTTTATTTGTTTCATGTTATAAAACTTAAAAAGATTCAATAAAACTAATTTTTAGTAAGTAGTATTAAATAAGTTTTAGTAACTTTAAGTGTTAAAATTAGCAAGTACAAAAACTACGCTTCCATCAAGACTTTGCAAACAGTAGATTTGATGTATGATTTATAAATATAAAAAATAAAAACTTGACGGTTTTACACAAGTTTTGTAGTGTTTTGTACACTTGTTCCGATTAAATTACAAAAAAAATGATAACAGTTTATATATATAGTAAACAGTTTTAATTATGCTAAACAAGTTTGTTTTTATAGAAGTATCGTAAAATATTTTATTGGAATTACAAAAAAAAGTTAATTATAAGACAACATTGAATCTACATGGTTTTGAAATATAACGAACTGATTTTGTTGAGACAATAAAAAAGTAAAACGTAAATATTTTGGAATACTTTTTAAATTTTTTCTTTAGCAAACTTTATAAAAGATTGTATAAAAGATACTTAAATAAGTATAATAATACGAAGAATCTGAATAGATATTTTAGCTTTTGCTATATAACTATTAACGAACTTATTACTCTATATGGCGTTTTATTTCTATACACGTACAAATATTGTATTAATACAAACACCATATGAATAAATTTTCTTTCTTGAAATGGCTATTTTTGGCTGTTTTCGTTATCTTGTATGAATAGGATATTAAAGTATAAATCTGATCAACTTAAAACTTAATGTCATAAATTTATTTATTATAAAGTTAGAAATGAATTCTACTAGAAAAACTTGTGTAGATTTGAACTCCACTGTAAAACGTTAACATTATTGTTTATTTGCGAGATAAAAATTTTTAAAAGAGACTTTAAAAATTACTTATTAATATCATAAAACTATAATTTCGTACGATAACTAACTTATAAACATTTTTAAACAATTGAAAACAGTTAGTTGTCTTTTGTAATTAAGTCTTAATTTTACAAAAAAAGTTTCTTATGAAACTTTCAGCTTCATAGAAATAAAAACTTTTTAATGATTCAGAAATATTTAAATATTGTAAACAAATTTACCATTAACACACACAGACATACCATTAATCATCAATTACAAATATTATGCATAAAAAAATTTTTTACTGAGTATTTTTATTCTTAGTTTCTACAGCTAGTCTAATAAGCCAATTGAAAGTTATTTGTTTAAATAGAATTTTTATGGTAGATGTAATGAAGTTATAAAAATTATATTAAAGCTTTTTTTTGGTACCATAAAAAGTTAATGTATAATAGTTTGATATTGTGTACTTAATTTGCTTCATTTACATTTTATTTTATTCTGCTTTGTTTGCAGTTTTACTGTTTAATGTTATATAATTTAATTAGTAAGTATTTTTTCAATTAATTTTTAAGTCACTTTAAACTAATTAAAAATTTTAAAAACATGATGGTTATGATATATAACGAAAAATTTTCAAACTTTTATTAATTTGTTTAGACTAAATCTCTGTTTCTATTTAAAATATTTGCACTCTATTTTCGTACTTTTATATCAACTACAACACATTTATAACAATTTTAAAATAGAATTTCTGTAATTATTGAATTCGTTCTTAACACTTTTTTCGTTAGTTTGAACAGCTATTCTAGTTAGTTGATAATTTTTTATTTTTTAATGTAAATAAAGACTGAGTTTTCTCATAAAAAAGATTGAATACAACTAATTTACCATTATTTTGATTTAAACTTTTTTTTTGAATAAAAACGATTTTTATTTTGTACTTAATAATTAAAATGATAGTTATTGTTTTAAATATGTATTACATTAAAATTTAATAACTTTTATTTCTACTCTACTTTATTTACGACAATAATTATTCAAAACTTTATTTGTAAAACTAAGATTTAGTTTTTAAGAGATCTTCAGTTATAATTTAATTCTGAAAAATAAAACTTATACAAAACATAAAAAATACTATAAAGCAAATTAGAGCAAGTGAAATAGAAATTATACTTATGATATTTAGAAAGTGTTGAGTCTTAAACATGAAAATTGCATGTACTAGATTTACACAAATTAAAAACCTTAACTTAGGAATTGACAAAAAACTACTAGCTTTAAAAATACAATCAGCTTAAAGTGAAAAATAAACTAACTAAAAAATAATAACATAATAAATTTTGTTAAGTGTTTAATAATCGATTTCGTTTTACTTAGTATAAATTATTAGTAAAAGCATTACGAAAAACACCGTTTTTATAATTAAAACTTAAAACCAATTACAATACAACAATTTAATAAAGTGAAGATAGTTTGGGTAAATTAAAAAAATATATATTTTGATTTTGTTTGTACACTTATGAGCTGTATTTTCTTTTAAAATATTTGTAAAAATGAATACGAAGTCTTTTTTTTCTATGACATTTTAAAATTACTAAACAAACTAACTATTATCTGATTTCAGTACTAAACACGATTAAATCAATGTATTTTTTTAAACTTATAACAAAAAATAATGTTCTAGTATTTTGTTTGAAATTCAGCACAACTACCAGTAGTACCAAACAAAATTATTGGTTGTACTGATATAAGTACAAGTTTTAAAAAAGACTTATTCGTTCGTACAAACTATTTTGTTTATACGGATACCTTTAAACGTCTTGTCCATTACAATTTATCAGACTTGTTATGATTGTATGTTATGATCATGTATTTTTAAGTACTTTGAAAGTTGGTGTAACTAGTTTTTATACTGTTCCTATACAAGTGTTTATTTAGTACACATTTTAAAATACACATTAAATTAATAAACTCATTTAAAATTTAATATAAAAAAATATATTTTATTTATGGCCTAACAGAAAATTTATATTACAATTGATAAGTAGACAAAAAGCAGTGTTTATATGATTAAAATTACGTGATTCAACTTAAAAAAAACTTATGCTGCAGAAAACTTTTATATGTTTAAATATTTAAAGTTTGTTTAATATTAGTCAAAAACTCTTTAATACAACTTAGCTACTTATTCTTCATACTTTTTTCTCAGCTAACTAAAATAGCTGCACAAACTCGCTTAAAATATTATAGGACTGTTTTAAAAATGTATGTCTGTTTATGAAATAATTCAATAATATAGTTTGAGATGAGCTTATAAAACATCAAAAAAAACTAACAACTTAGCTTTAATAACATTTAAACTTGAACAAAATCTATACTTCAATAGCTTCATTACTAAAGTTAGGATAAAATTAGTTTTTGGTTTAAAATATTTTTAAGTTTTATAGTTTAATGTTATGGAAAGTTACATAACTGTTTAAGTATTTTTCAATCACGAATAACATTTTCTTTGACTTCTTTAAAAACAAATAAATATTAAAGTTTAATAAAATGTTATACGTATGACCTTTTCAACATTAAACTTATTCTAAAACAATACTTGACGTAAAGATGTATTTTTTAATGAGCTAGCAGAAAAGCTGTACAAATTTAAAATACTTAATCCAGACTTTAAACATATTTTGCAAAAGTCATATGTTTGAATATAATAAAACAACTTGTTATAAGCTTACAGGACAACTGCAATTACATTAAAATAGAGTACTATTTTCATTTAAAATAAAAAGAGAAAAACTCAACGAAAAATTAAAAATATCTGATCGCTATAAAATTTATTAATAAAAGGTATGTAGTTTGCATGGTTTGTTATATTATTCAAAAAAAAACATTTTCCTCAACTACAGAAATGATACTTGCCCTTTTTATAACTTTTGTAAGTTTTATTACTTCCTAATATATTTTAGTTTTAATATACTTAAAAACAATTTTGGATTTTTTAAGCTTTCTACAAATAAATGAGAGTTTTTAATAATTTTAGGTAGTTTATCAAATCCAAAAATTTCGGATGTAGTCGAATCCGGATTCGAATTTAAATTTTATAGTTCGGAAGATTATCAGTTTTAGTACTAATATTTTAACTTTTTTACTAAAACATAGACTTAAAAACTTTTTTATTTAGGCATTGTTATTTTAAATGAATACATAGATATAACTATTTATACGCAACTATATTTTAAATAAGTAAATTTTTTTACAAAGTTGTAAACTTGTAAAACAACATAAAAAGATAAACCTGAAGTTTCTGAAGATTAATTTATAAAACTCGGTTTAGAAAATAAGTTGATGATTAGCATATTTTAATATTTTAGTTCTCAGACTTAAAAGTACAATCAAATGTTAGTCACGGTCAAAAGACTTAACATAACAGTTAGTTGAAAAATAAATATGAAATTTTTAGGTTTTTAACTACTTTTTTTGTGCCCTAAAACAGAAGATATAAAGTTGTGTACGATTTTTTAATGTACCTTGAAAGTAATTTAAGGTTGCTTTAATTTTTTAGCCTTAACATTAATAATTTCAATTTTTTTTTTTAATTGCTTATTATAAGCTACATAGTTTAAAACTAAAGCTAAATCCAATTCTGGCATTGAATTTGTTTATTAAATTGCTTTTTATATTATTCATACGCCTGATATTTTTTAACTTTAATTTTTGTTATTTTTGTAAACAACTTTATTGAAAAATTCTTTAATGGAAAAAATATCAATGATTACACCTGTTGTCTATAGGCTTGTATTTAAAAAGATTTATCGCTAATCGATCTACAATCATGATTAAAAGTCTAAAACGACAACTTTTAAAGGCTAATACTTAGTTGTTTCTAATTTTTTTTTTAATTACAATATTGTACATGATAAAACAAATCTGCTATTTCTAAACTCTAACTGAATTAGCTGCTGTGAACCATTCCGGGTTTGTCTAGCTATTTTAGTTAGCTGATAAATATATAAGAATAATTGAGCTTGTTGCCGTAATTATGCTTATATATTAAATATGAATGTTGTTGAGAACGTTTATGGAGAATGAAAAGTTTTTCTAGTTTAATTTAGTATGCAAAATCAATTAGTCAAATCTCTTTCTATTTAAATTATTATTTAAAGTGTAATTGGTCTTCTTAACTCATAATTACTGCATTCGTTTAACTTTTCACTGTTATTGTACTTTTTTTGTAACTTAACTGTAGTGAATAATAGAAATAAAATAATAAAAATTGTGTTTTAAAATTTTATTTGTTTAAATAAATTGTTTTTACCAAATTGTTAACAATGACGTAAGATCATAGGTTCTTAAATTTATTTTAATATAATTTTGTGCTACTATCCAAGAACTATTTATTTACCAGCTGAATAGAACAGCTGTTAGACAGTATCATATATCTTTTATAAAAGCTTAATCTCACATTTTGTTGTAAGCGTGTTTTGACTAATTTAGTATTAATCCAACATATATTTTGTTTTTTCGAATTAGTGTGTAACTTTTTTATAGTTTTCTTTTAAGAAAATGCCTTTTCGCTTTTTCTTAAAAAACTTAAAGAAGTCAGAAGATTAAATATGATTAGTAACTGATAATTTGAAAAAAAGTCGTAAAAACTTGAATGTAATTGTGCACGGTTTGGAATTTAATTAAAACAGATAATAAAACATAATGATGAACGTTTGAACTTAGCTGTCTCTCTTCTTAAAGTGTTATGCTGTAAATTAACTTAATTTTTGAAAATGAAAAACTTCTTTTAAAAAATTAGGCATATCTGAAAAAAAAAAATTTTGATAATAGGTTTAAAAATATAGTATTTTGGATTTTAATTAGACAATCTTTAATTTGATACTATTTTTGTTAGAAATAATCTGGTAAAACTAACTCTATTAATGATTGAAACCATTTACATAGATACACTATAATGTTAGACGTCAACAAAATCATTAGAGATTAAAGTACAAAATAGTTAAAAAATCACACAAACAATGTTTTAAAACGGTTCGAATATTTTAAATATAAGTATAAATACGTGGTATGTATATATTCTGAGTTTTTACAGCTATTTTAGTTAGCTGATGAAAATATAAAAAGAAGTAAGCTTGTTATTGTTTTTCAAACTCAATAATTTAAAGATAGTTTTGTTAGGTATACTTAATTTTATTTTAGTTTATCAAGTATAAATAAAGCATAGTTAAGGAGTACTTAACAAATCACTTTCTTATACAAGTAGAACTCTTACCTTTAACATTTTTTGTATTTTTGCTTTTAATATTTAAACAATTACTTTAAATATAGTTTGAAAATTAGTTTACAATTAAGATTCTTGTAATTAATAAGTTTTAAAGTAATTACATATTTTCAAGATTTTTATTAAATCTTATATCTATATATTTGATGAAAATAGTAGGCTCTTAATGTAACTACTGATGTTTTGTTAACTTATTTCTTACTGTTTTGTAGATTTTTAAGTATTACATTTGTTTGTAATGTATAGCTTAAATCCTGAAATACATATTTCAAGTTTTCACGCAACTTTAAGCGTATGAAAATATCATTTATACGATAAGGATTTTTATAAAGTAGGTTTTAGAACATAATCTAAAAAGGTCGTTAAAATAATACTTTATTAAGTTAGTCCATTCATATAAAAAAACTATCAACATTAAAAAACAATTAAAAATGTTTTTACAAAAGTTTATAGCAATAAATAACAATTAGAATAATAACTCTTATACTAGTTTTGAACATTAAACAAAGGATTATTTTGTTTTATTAATGACGCTATATAAAATACTAACTTTTGCACAATTTTTCAAAGCTATAACTTTTATTAAACATTTTTACTGAGGTATTTGTAACATTATTACAAACTATTTTATTGAATTTTGTTTTAGAAAGCTATAACAAACTGAAAAAGACTGGTATCTGTTCTATAAAGTTTATACTATAAAGTTTATACTCTAGTTGGCTGAGAAATAAAATCAAGTTAAGTATTGTTTATTTAGCAGTTTATAACTTAAATTAAAAAATAATTTTGATTTATTTAGTGATATGATGTTTTGTTGCATAACAACTGCTAAAACATAACAACTTGTTTTAGAAAATTGCAAAAAAGTTTACACAATACGTGTTAGCGACAAGTATTTTAATTAAAAGAATAAATAGTTTAGTTAAATAAGAAACAATTTTGAAAAAGTTTTTTTTTTAACTAAAATTTGTTTTTTAAGTGTTTTTTTAAATAAAACTTTTCAGTTATTTTAATAAGAACAATGTTTTTTGTTTTGGTTTAAACCTACCTTAGAATTGTTTATAATTTATACGGATATTTATAGAATTAAACTACTACTTTTAAGAATATGAGAAATTTTGAGTTCTGAACTAGATTCTTAAAATATCTTATACAGCAAACTAAGTTTAAATAGCAATTAAACGTTGAATTAAAATTGAAGTCTAGTTAATTTAAATTTTCTTTTAATGTACACAAAAGCAATTACCTTAGCAAAATTTAGCCAAAAAATATGAAAAAGTATAAATGTCTTTTTAAACGATTTGTTAACAAAATACTATTGTCATGCTACTATTTTACATAATAATGTAAAATAAACTAAATGACAATTTATTACAGAACAAATTCACAATATTAATAAATAAGTAACAGTTAAACTTAAATACGAAGCCTTTTAAACCAATATAAATAATATGATAAACTTATTTAATAACTGTAAAAAAAAGAACACTACTCCGTTAAATAAAGTGATTTATTTAACTATTATAGAAAGTTTTGCCTAAGTTAAACAGGGCAGACTTAACACTTCTTAACAACTAAATATTTAAAAAAGTTATTGCTTAAGCAAAATACCAAACAAAAAAAATAGACATACATTATAACAATAAGTTAAATACTTCATCTTCATTTTTTAACGTAAAAATAGTTTTTTATTTTATTTAATCATAACCAAGTAGTTTAGAACTAGTTATCGACTAAATAGTTTATTTGTAAAATATTGAAAAGAATTATTAACCAGCTAATGAATTAGCTGTATGGAGCTTCTGAACTATTAGTTTTTTTAAAAACCTTCCTAATATAAAAGCTTACCAATTTTTTTTAATTAAATTCCGGTAAACGCTAAATTAAAATAAAACGTTAATAAGGCTTGATAATTCATTTTTATTAGTTATTATTTACAAAAGGATACTTAAGCGATTAAGTATCAATTAAACAATAAAAATTTCAGGTGTTTTAAGCATCTTCCGTTCTGTATAACGCAAAATTAGCATAACGTTTGTTTAAAGCAATTCAACTGTTTATACTTTTAACAATAGATGTCAACTGAATTAATTTTTAATAAATTAGTTTTAAGCTCACAAGTGATTTAATTTGAAAAAAAGTATATAATTTTAAATGCTGGTTGTTTTAATTAATACCACACGAAAGTAATTAAAAAAAAAACTATGTTCAATGAAGTTAATAATTTTTTGTTTTTGCTTATTTTGTACAGCTGTTTTAGTTGGATGAAACTAAGATTTTCTAACTAAGTTTCAAAGTAATAAATGGAATTCAAAAGAATACTTTCTTTTAACCTCTAAACAAACTTATCCTTGAAATGTAAATTAAAAAGAAGAATTTATTGATTTGTTAGCTGTTGAAAACTGTAAAAAGATTTTTTTGCTAATAACAATCGGTGAATTCAGCATAAAAGTAATAAAAAAAAATAGTTTGCGTCTATTTATTCTAGTTTGTACAGCTAATTAAAATAGCTAATTTTTAAAAGTTAAATAAGGTTGATAGATGCGTTTATATTATTATTTATTTAGCATCTAATAAACTGACAACTAAAAAATATCGTTTAATCGTGTATAGAATGTTTAAAGAACCAT
>NW_028139944.1:0-39259 GCF_965202585.1 Thalia democratica | reverse complement strand
CGGAATTATATTCATTTTAAATCTAAAAAAGTATCTAATAATATAAACGTAATTTATCAAAACACATTATACAATTAAACTATAGTTGAAATTCCAGAAAGGACACTTTAAATTTTACATATTGATTCTTAAATACACATACGATTCAAAGTGTTGTTTATATAATAACCTTTTTTATTACTATCTGAAAATAATTTTACATTCGTACTCAATTATTTTATTGAATAAAATTGTAGTAAATTAAAAACTAAAATGACGTTCAAATATACCTTTTTATGAAAGTAATTAAACAAAATTTAACATTTAGAATTTCTTAAACTTAATTAACTTTTAAGGTATATGCAAATTATGTTACTGATTATAAAAATAAATGATGAAACAAAAAAAAAAGAAAACGAAAAAAAAAGAGCTAATTCATTATAACACGATTGTTACTTTACACTTAATTAATTAAAACTTAAAACTACCAGTTCTAGTAAAAATTATATTATCACTATGTCTTATTGTTGTTTCAATCTTAAACCAGTACTTGTACTGCCAAAACAACGTAATGTCGTTGAAATAATTAAATATAAATTAATTAATTAATTATATTAATTACTAATACCCAAAAACTATTGTTTAAATTTTACGTATTTAATTTGACTGATTTTTGATGTCAACAATTAGCGAGTGCAAATATCAGTTTGTTACCACAACAAAGTGGTGATTTGTTTATGCATTAATATAACTACTAAAATAATATATTAGTTAAAACTTTTTTTAGTTCTAATATTATTTTTTAAATATATTTATATGTTTATAAAACTATAAAAAAATAATTTATTAAAAACTTAATAATTCACATTTTTTTATAAATTTTCACCTACATCTGTGATAAAATCTAAAAAAAAAAATACTTTTTTTTTATTAAGCTGAGAAAATGTTTATAATATTTAATTTTTTTTTATTATTCTTTACGTTATTATGATGAAGTTGTGTATTTTTAAATTCTTTTTTTTAACGTTTATACTTTAGAAAATGATAACTAAAATTATTCATTAAAGGTTATTGATTTACGTGTTTTTGTTTAAGTATACGCTTTTTTATTCGTTATCTTAATAAAGAAGGATTAGAATAATTAAAAAAGTTAATGTTTTATTTTCGCTTAATATGAGTTATTAATTTGATAACAACTTTTTGATATTTTTTGAATGTGATAGACGCTTAAAAAATAAGCATTTTTTAACATTTTGGAAAATTGATTACATAAATTAAACAAATAAAACAGGTTAACTGAAATTTGTATCTTTAACCGCTTCGTAACAGGATTTAATAAAAAACATAAATAACCGCTTGAGCATTGGTTATAAAGAACAAAACATCAACAGATTACTTGGCGACACGCAAAATCGACAAACTAAACACTGTTACCAACAAAAAGTAAAACAAATAAAAATAATATTTTTGATGAGATTTTAAATTTTATATTAAAATAAGAACTCATTACCTTATTGTTATGAAAAAAATATTTATATTACGTAATTCAGAAAATGTTTTTAAACTTGATTATGTTTAAAAATTTCTAGGACTTAACTTTATTTTTAACATATTTTTAACTTATACTATATGCAAAACACATATACATGAACTAATTCTGAACAGTCATTAGACTCTTGCATAGTTATTTTATAAAAGTTATATAATGTTAGTTTAATTTTAAATCTATTTTTCTTTTTCTAGTTAGATTTTTGTTTTGTGTTTTGAAATCTTACTTAATCTAACTAAGTCTAGAGTTTAAATTTTCATCACTTCTTTTTATTTGTTTACTTGAAATACTAGCTAAAATGTAATAACTTTCTTAAATCAGTTTTAAATGAAGCCAAATAACTTTATTAGGCTATTTAAATATATCATACATTAAACATATACTGTATTATACATTGCAGGATAAAATCTATATTTTATACCTAAATGCTAAATTACATGTGTATTAAAAACATTATCTCCAATCCTTAGGTTTGCTAAATTTTAATCGGATAAAAAACAAAACTGTTTGATTTCATTATGCCAGCGGAAGGCAGTCTTTAGTAAAATTTGGGTCAAGATCTTCTAGTAGTCTGTGATAATAAAAAAAATGTTAACAACGTTGTAAATATTTAAAGGTAAATGCCAAACAATCATTAAAATTTGTTATGATATTAAATAATTATAAACTCCATTCAGCTGAAGATAAATTTGTTACTAGCAGTTAAGCTAGCACAAGAAAAAAAAATTAAAATTACTCACACCTTTAAAACAATGTTAGTTTGTTTTGCCTATTTAAACTTACAGCAAATTTAATATTAAATAGTTTGAATTTATTTTTGACAACAACCGTTAAATATTTATTATTTTATAAATCTTAATTTCACAGATTTTAGTTTGATAACAATTTAAGTCTTTTAATTTTAGTAAAACAAAATTTCTCTTTAAATTACGTTAGAATAACTTTTGTTTTGTATAATTTCCTATTTCTAAATAATACTTATATAACAAGAATAGGTAGCTTTTAAATTGCAAAATCAAATTCATATTTAATGAACAAATTTCATTTGTTTGACAAAAATTTAAATTACCTCGTTAAAACTAATAGATTTTCAATATTTGTATAAGAAAATAGTGATTAATAGAAAAATTGTTTTAAGGAAAGTACAAAACTTCCGAAAGAGATTTAAATAAAAAAAAACACAGTTTAATTTGAATAGTAAATAAATAAGTTATATTTTTAACTTTAAACAATAAATCTTACTTTTTTAGGTGACCACACAAACTTTGTATAATGAAAACATAATTATTTATAAACAAATTAAACAAAGTTTAAAAATAGTTAACAGAATAAAAACAAAACTTGAATAAATAGCGAAATTTGAATAAATAAATTTTAGTTTTATTTAATAAGATACTGAATTTGCAACAGTAACAAATATTTCAAAAATTAGTTTTAAAACTAAATTACTGAGCAAGGTTTAACTTAGTTATTATTTGAGAAGAAGTTTTTAACAGATAAAAAATACAAATTAATAAAATCCTAGTTTATCATTAGATTTAAAAATACTATTATTAGGTTAGTGTAAAATATAAAAGGTTTTACAACTAAAATTTATTCATACAAAAACTTAAAGCAGTTATTTTAAATGATATTTAAATAGTAAAAATCTGTATATAGAATATGCATATTTAGAATTTTTTACCATATTTTTCTTACTTTATTGGTTAACAACATAAACTTATTTAAAATAATATGTTGTTAAGTTATTATATGCCTAAGAATATGTACCGACTAACACCAGCTTCAAATTTTTTTACATAAATTATTTTTGCTTTCATTAACATTACTATTACTTAAACTTTCAGTTTGTAAAAACGACTAAGTAGTAAATGCTTTAATATTAATAAAACTGATAACTCTATAAACTATAAATTGTTTTTAAAAAGAAATAAGTATTGAAAATATTAAACTAAATAATATTTGTTTTATTATTTTAAGAATATTTACTTCTAAACAACGTAGTCATTGTACAATTCTTTCTACTTTACTTAGATTTTAACGAGTTTTTATATTTTACTTAAAATAATCATTATTATTGTTTTGGTAAATTTGTTTGCCGAAACTTATTTCAAGTTAAACTATGTAAAAAAAAAACTCAAAATAAATTGTCCTAAGAATAAACAATTAAATGTACGATAATTACTAATTCTTAACACTAAAAATCTATATTACATACTTAATTTCTAATGAATAATAATTTTACTAACTCGTTCTGTGTTTTAGTAATTTTAAGCTGATTTAGGGACTTTTTATTGGTAGGTTGCACTTATGCAAAGTAGTGTTGATAAAACTATCTTAAATAACTTTTATTTTTTCATGAACAGTAACTAAACTTTCAAAAGTTAGCATTTTAATATTATATTACTAGTAATATATGCTAGTTAAAAAAGTATAACATTAAAATACTGCTAAACACGAATGAGCATAGGTTTACACTAAAGTATAACGATTAGTTTGTACTTTTTAATTAGTTTAAGTTTCTTTTAATCACTATAAAGTTTTAAGAAAAAATATATATACAAAATGTATTTTTTAATCATAATTTAAAACCTCCTTGTTTTAACTTTAACATGTAACTTTTTTATATAAAAACCAAATGTAATAAGTAATTATAACTCACAAACATTAGCTTACAACTTTAGCATATAATTTAGTTTTGTACAGTTTACGTGCTCTTATATTTATTTTTAAATTTTGGAGCATTACAAAATGCTTATACTACACGGTAGTTTAGCTAGTTATATCTAACAAAATTAAAAAAAGTTTTCAAAAACATTGAGTTATAACTTTTATGAAAATTACTTTTTTGGTTTGCACAACTAGATCTTAATAAATGTTATGCTTTTAAATCACAACACTTTAAGTTAAAAACCGAGTATAAGTTATCATACAGATTAGTAATAATTTCGAAAAGATAAAATTACCTATTAGAGTTTAAATCCATTTATCAAAAACATGAACGTTAAAGGCTGCAGTTAGTATACAATAGATAGAAATTTTAGATGATTTATGCAAATGTTACTTTATACATAAATGAAAATTTCAAAGTTATATGTTAAATAAAATTAAATGAGATAAACATCTATTCATCTTACTTTAGAAAGTAAGCCTATGAAAAATGAAAAATTATAATAAGCGTAATTAAATAAATTTAGCATTTAAATATGTGCTTTAAAACTTTTTTATGATACTTCAGTGATATTGTTACTCAGTTTTTTCAAATTTTATAACTCTTTTGTAAACAAAGGTTAATTTTACAAACTTCATAACAGCATCAATCTATATTGTAAAATGGAAACAGTAATAAAGCTGTATTAACTTTTGCAGAAAGTAAGATAAGTAAATATTATGTCAAACTATAGTTTTTTTTAATTTTATTGTAGTATATATTTAATTCAAAAACATTTTTAAGTTAACAATGTGTATTTAAGTTTCAGAAAACTTTCATTTCTTTTCCTATTGCCCTATTTAGAATAAGAGTATAGATGATTGTTATTCATTTTATGTAACTATATTTAAATGAACTAAAAAAATATATTAAGCTGTTTAAAGATAGTCTAAAGAAAATTTTTTGGTTTTTTTCAAGATAAAAACTCAATATGGTTTTAACATTTACATGTTACACATAGTCAAAGCTATTTTAAAACTCAGAAACAATAATATCAGCAATGTATATCTAAAAAAAGTTTATATACAAAGGTTTGAAAACTAATTTACTTTCTAACCACTAAAAAGTGGTAAAAACTAAATAGATTTTAAGAAATATAATCAGTAACTGTTGTACTCAACAATAAAAATTTACTTTATTGAAACTACACTAAAACCATCATTTGTTTTTAAAACAATAAACGTGCTTGCAGAACCAATTTAATCATGAGTGCAACTAGTATTACTGTAAAACAAATTTTAAAAATACTAACTTCACATATTATTCATATAAGGTATATTTAGTAAAATTTAAAGTCAATAAAATTTATTTATCGGTTATTAAAATTTTATAAAATTGCGGCCAGAGAAAAATTTTAAACTTGAATTTCCCCTGCGAGTACTACTTGTCTGTTGATTCTAGATTTTGCAAATTAACTTTATAAATTTAATTTGACATATAATATGAGTTTCAAAGGCCTAAAAAAAAAATCAACTTCTACATTAGTTTTTTTCAGTATTAAAAGTACTAAGCTTTGTTTACTAAGAAAAGTATATTTACCTAGACCTAGCAAAACTACTAGCTATAACCTTACAGCAGTTACCGACAAGCAAATATTTAAAACAAGCAGATTTGGATGTGTTTAAAATTATCTTAAAGACCTCAAAATTATTAGTTGACTACAAGAATTTAATAAATTTATTTTTATTTTAATAAAATATTAACTTAAATACAACTTGCTGAGTTGAAATAATAAACTTTGTTTTTTTAAATCAGATAAATACTAATTGATTTAAAAAATAGTTGTATATATGCCTACAAAAAAAACTTAACTATTTATTTAAAGTCAAGTTAGTTGTAAAGATTGCTTTCCATTATATCTAGCTAATAATTATAAGATTAAAATTAAACTAATCTAACTTATTGATAATTTTATGAATATTTTGAAAGTTTATAGCTAGTAGTCTCACTGGATATAAAGACGCTTAAGTTGAAATATATTTTTAATTAATATACAAGACTTATTTTTAAACAAAAAACAGCATTTATAAATTGTTTTGAATCTTAAAAAAAATAAGTTATGAACTTAACCTTATATATAAAAACAGTTATTTAAAATGTTAAATTTACAAATTATATATAAACTTATATTATCTTTTTATCAAAAACACGACATTACCAAAAACAAAAATGTCAAAAAAAAACATCACAATAAGCAACAATTTGTTTAATTGGTTTGAAATCTATGAAATTATTTTATTAAACTTACTACCTAATCACAATGTTTTGTTTACCCACAAAGTATAACTTTAAGTTTGTATATAATTAGTAGTAATTATTATAAAGTTATTTAAAGTTGAAAGTATTTTTATCACAAAGATGTGGTAAATAACTTGTATTGTTATATATTCAAAACTTAATTATTAATTAGATCAGGAAACGATCAATTTATTTTATTTTTAAGGTATGGAGGTAGATTCTTAAGCTGATCTTAATCTCTAGTCGTGATTCACGTTGTGCTTGAACTGCTATTAAGTAACAAATAATTTGAATTTAAGTTATCTTTTTTTGTAATAAAACTCAAAACCTAAAAATACTATTTCGCATGAAACTTTCTATAAAGTATTTTGTGTTATAGAAGTTCAGTTTTAATAGTGCATAAATAATTTGCAAATTAAAACTTATTAACCACTTTTTGCAAACTTGAAATTTTTGAGACAATGTGTATTGATTTTAATAACTTTAAGCTGAAGTTATTATTTTTATATGTTTCTTAATATTGCAATTCATTAAGATTAGGCGCAAATCACGTATTTAGAACGAGAGCTTAAGCAATTTAAAAATTATTGTTTGTTTTATATCTTATTTGAATTATTTATCTAATAAAATTTTAATATTAGGTTTGTTTAAACTATATAAAAAAAATTAAGACAGTTAAAGTCTAACTTTTTTTTAAATTTAAGTTAAATTATGTTTAAAAAATCAGCTAATGTTGTTTTCAATCAAGAAAAATTGTTAAAAAAGGATTTATGTTACTAATAATAAATTGCTTAGATGCTTCTATAGATTTTGATACTATTATAAAATCTACTAAACTACCTAAAAAATTAGTATAGTTTATTAATTTGATGCTTAGACTAAGCTAAACATTAATTTAATAAACTAACTAACATATAAAATTTTTTTAGTAATATTGAATTATTAAACTACCTACTTTTTAGTAAGGTTACTTTATATAGAAATTACCTGACAAAATTATATATAAATTTTTGATGTTTTAACTTAACATATATCATTAAAGAATGAAAAAAAATTTCAAACATAACTTTTAAAAATTTCAAAATGTTTAATTGATGTTAATTAACTTTTACCACTATATCTAGTTAGCTTTAGAATGCATAAATAAAAATGTTGAACTAAATGCAGGGCAAGTATTGTTTAATGAGTTTGTAACCAGTTAATACACTGGTATAAAGATTTGAAAGTTAATAGCTACTTTATCACCAGATTTTTCAATTTATTTTTAGGAACAATCTGCTGATCAATTATATTTTTATACATTGTGAATTAATTTTTACTTAATTTTATTAGGTTTAATAGTACACAAAGACAAAGAGTTTTTTAACTTATAAAGTTTATTTTAAGAAAGTTAAAAAATAACTTTCAACACATTATAAACTAATTCAGACGACATAAAATTAAGGTTATAACTAAACCATTAAATTAATACTTTTGTCTACCCTAGTTAGGAGTTTTTACAAACAGTTATAAAAATATGTAGTTTTAGCACATTGTTCTGCTTACAAGTTTGAGAGAAGAAGACGAACTTATTATTTGAGTTTCACCAAATTATATAAGAGATTGTAATCTAATAATCGGAGTATATACATTTTAAAACTTGGACTAAAATTCAAAATTTTTTAACTATAAGTAACAAATGTATTTAAGTGTGCATATATCTCTTCAGCATTTTATTTGGCACACGACAACTCAATTTCAGAACATTCAGGTTCCAACAATGCTTTTAATTACCAAAAATTAATAGGCTGTATGTTAAAAACTAATAAATATTTAAAAGAGTTGCTGTCGCTCTATCTAATTAAATTAGAATAATAATGTAAAATGAATAAAACAAAGTCTAAAAACAACTTAAGAAACTACTAATTGACTAAAAAATTATGGATTGTCAATAAGTATTCATATTTTGGTAAAACAAAGTTTTTGCTAGTCAAAATTATAACAACAGCTTTTTAATTTCTTTCAAACCTATACTTTTTTGTGAATTGTTGCCCTTTAATCATAGTTTTTGAACTTTCATTTGATAAACACATGTGTTTAAATAAAAAAAAATGTTTTAAATTAGTTTTATTTGTTAGCATAATCAGATTAAATACTGAATAGACTTGTGGGCTGTGCCTTTTCAGTGTAAAATAATTTGATTGTCGCTCATGTTAGTATATTTATAGAGTTACATTTTACAAATTAATCTTCATAAAAGTATTTATTTAACAGCGAGTTATTATTTATGAATTTTTTTTATATTTTGTTTAAAAAGTAAGAATCTTCAGCTGAAACATTTATCCACGTAAATCACATAGAAATGGATTTGTGATTGAAACATTTCCAGATGACAGATATGTACGTTATTAGAGCTTGATTTGCATGTAATTATTAAAAAAAATTCAAACGTCATTACCAGTGAAACAAGTGAAGTTACAGCGGTTCATGAAAAAGTTGAGGATTAGCACATTTCTGCTCCTGTAATACTCATAAAAAAAAGGTTTTAGAAAATGAGAGATACCTTTTCTTTTTAAAAAAGTTAATATTTTGCAACGTAAAGTAAGAGGGCATGATTCTTCTAAGTTTAGCAAATATCAATGGACAAGCCAAATTTTCTTAGCTGAAAAAAGCCATAAAACTACTTGTTCTACAAGTTTTCAAAGAATAAAAATACCACTTAGTAGTGGTTACAAACTGCCAATAAAGCGATGTTCATTGTTTAGGTAACTAAACTAATTTTTGTATGTAGAATGTAAGCTTTTATTTGTGGTCCTACATTATAATTTTTTAAACTATACTTTTGCTGAGGTTTAGTTAAAAACATTTTTCTTTAAAATATACTTTTTTATGTTATTGTTGAGTAAAACTTTAAACACTTACAATATAAGAACTATAGAATTTTTTTACCTTTATAAATAAATGATATTAAACTAAATATAAACTTCAAAAAATTATGGTTTATATAAGTAGATTACATATTTTATAAATTTATAAATTGTATATTCAAAAAGTTATTAAGGCAAAAATACTAACTTGAATTTAAAAAAATATTTCTTTTTATTTCTTATTCCTATTTTAAAATAATATTTAAGTTTTTAACAAACTAAATTGGTAATGATAATTTTATTAAAGTATATATTAGACATAGAAAATAAATCATACAAGTTAAAAATTTATTTTACATTGACAACTTGATTATATTAAAATTATAGGTTTAGCAAATTTTAAAGACATTTTCACTAAAATCTTTTTAAAGACACAACAACTTCGGAAAAGTATACTTTAATCACGTGTTAGTATATAAATAAATGTATAAGAGTTATAAAATATTATTTGTAAACTCAAATGTCAAACAGAAACAATGATAATAGTATATATCTTTAAATTTGAGTAAATCAATTAAAATATATACCTAGGTCGTTTGTTACTGATATTTTAAAATTTGCCTGACATTGTAAGGCTAGCTAGATAAAGATACTTTTATAAATAAGAAAGTGAACGTAAGGACTACTGAAAATTAATAAGTAATTAATCTTAATATTTGTAAAGCATGTTCAATAACATGTAAATAAATTGATAAATCGAATACTTTTAGTTAAAATTACTTAGCTAAAAATCATACTTTAATCAAAAATTAATTGTGTATTTGAAAACAAAACATAAGCAAAAGTAAAAATTTCTTAAATTTGAAATTAAGCCCTCTGAGTTGTAGTAACATTTAAAAATAGTTTTTAAAACAATTTTGATACGCTTATTTTCTATCAAAAGTTTTATTTTTCATATGTGCAACTTTTGCAATTATAATATTTTATACAGTTTTTATTTTTTTAACATTAAAACTTACAAAACTACACTATATTAGTTCAACATTATTTAATAGCTTAGCTAAAAATCATAATTAAAACTACTCAAATACATAACGTCACCACTTAGGTAATATCTTAATTAAATAATATAAGTTTTTTTTTTTCATTACACTTATTTTAGGGATGCACAGAAAACGTGAAACCAGTCAAAACACGCCCCTGCATAATAACTTTAACTGTGGTGTAATATAATAAAAGTACAGTAAACTTTTTTTTCCATTAAATAGCAACATAGAAAACACTTATAAAAAAAAGATGTATATAAGATAAGATGTTCAAAACTCTAAACAAATAAAATCTATAAGTATAAGGTACTAAACATCAATTGCTTACTAAATCTAACAATAAGTATGTATTAAACTAGTTTTAGGTTATAAAAATAAACACCTAATTACACCGAACAGCTGTTATAGCAAATATTTAAAAGTTTCTATAAATACTAAGAATATTTTTCTTCAGTTAATTTAAACTTTTTTTAATACTTTTGAATAAAGAGTTAATCTAATTTACTTTTTCAAACCAGCTAGTATGTGGCTTAAGTTTGTAAAAAGTGTTAGATGGTCCAGTACTACCGAAATACTACCGTTACAGTAACTAGTCTCTAATATTAGACATATAGTTTGGAAAAAAATATGATAACCATGCTAATTCTTTTAAACTAATATCGTTTTAACAACATAACACTATGATATTTAAACCAAAAAAAAAATGAACACACCTTATTTTACACTGTGCTAAAACAGCGTTACAAACTATGCTACGTTCAATAAACTGATCAGGACAAAATTGCGTAATTTAAGTAACAAAGGAGATATCAATTATCTGTGTGTTCGAATATGTAACGTTAGTAAGCACTTTAAAGTTAGACTTACAAGCTTTATGAAGAAAGTAAAAATAAATAAAATTTTGAACTTAACAAGTTTTAAAAATAGTTTTTTTATGTTTATTGACTAATGCTCTACATGTAAAAAATAAGTATAAATTTAGAAATTTTCAAATTAAAATTATGACAATAGATGTCGAGCTAAAAAGGTTGAGTTTTAATAAATTTACAGTTATTGTTTTTTTAGTAACAGTATTTAATTAGTATTAAGTTTTAAATTTCTTCAGTAATTTTTTTTTTTAAATAACATGTCCTCTGACAATAATTGATCTAGAAACAAGTACTACGGTTAAATATTGTAAAAACAATTGTTTACAATTTTTACTTTATTACAACAACAAGTTTTTTTATTTAAAGGAGTTAATTTCTTTCTATGCGTATATATTTGCGTTTGTCTTTCAAATACGCGTTAGTGGCTTATTCAGTGGTTTATTCATTCCGAGTTACGATCAAGTTACGATTAAAGTCAACGTTTTTCTTTTAGTCTCGAGAATAAAGAAAACGTCTTCATAGCGGAGTTGATGTTAGTATTTATGTGACTTTACGATTGTTGATACTTTTTATAGATTTTATTTGTGTCGTGATTTAATAGTTTCTTTCTTCAGAACTAAGAATTATTATTGAAAATAAAGTAAATTACATTTATTCAAAGCTTGTTTTATTCATAATTTAGGAAATAGTTTTGTAACTTGTACTGTTAGCATACTATTTACTAATCGTAAGTATAGCAGTCAGTAAGTTACTGGAAACCACGTAGTTAAGACATAAACATAAACATCATAAAATATAACCCATTTGGTTAAATAGTAATTTTTTTCTTAAATATTTTTTTTTATTTCTGACTAGATTCTTTTTTCTTTAAGAAACCTTATTTTATCCAACAAACATTCTATTTAGATAAAATTGGTTTTCTAAGTCTAGAATCAAATTTATATCGTATCTTTTTTACAAGCAACCTAAGAATGTTACCTTTTATTGTCTAAAGTAAATAATCTAAAGTAAATTTTTAATAAATTTAAAATGTGCTTCTTAAAAACCTGTATTCTATGTTTCAAATTAGCATTTAGATAATATAGTTTTACAATACCTTTAAAAAAATATATTTTCAGGCCTAAGTTTTAATTAAAGTTATCAAGTTTAAGAAAAAATAAATAACATTTTTAAGAATTTTAAATAATCTTGTATATGTTTGAAAAAAATTATATTTTGAGCTATCAAACGTATTCCAAGTGGTAATAAAATCAGTAAAGTAAAAAATTGTTTTAATGATATTGTAAACTTAAATTAATAAAAAACATTTTTTTTTATTTCTCAACAACACTCAGTTTTAATTTTTATGTGCATTGTGACGTGGCATTTAAAAAAATCAAAACAGTTGATTGCGATTTATTTATATAAATAAACCAGTTTTGTTGAAATCACCGATTCTCAACTTATTTAGTTTGAAACTTTGTCAAGAACACAGTGGATAAAGAATCAAAAGGTTAGTATATGATAAACTAGAATAAGATTTTGTATCCTATTTAAATACTAAAATAATGTTGCTTCTACCTATTATTAATGCTAAAACAAATTTATAAAAGTTTTAAAATTATTAAAGAACATCATAACTGAATATTCATAATAAAAAACAATGAACTTCACCGCACGACCAAAAACAACAGCATCTGAGGCAATATACGACCAGTTTCGTCATTTTTAGGACTCATCGGGCAGGCTTGATTATTTAGATTAGAAACTTACAATAAACTAAGGCATTTACATAAGAAACGAATCCTTATAACATTACTGATAAGTTTAAAAAAATAGTATTTTATCTTTAAATACTTATTTACTCGCATACAAAATAAAATATTGTTTATAACAACTATTTTACTAATTCTTAGTTAAATTCAATTATTATTATAAGAAAACAATTTTAAATAAAGTCAAATGCTAGTTGTTTGACAAATGTTCACACCGTAACGTAAAATACTTTTATCAATGAATAAGAGAAAATAATTTTTTTTATTTTTGTTTTTACCAAAAACACATATAAACTAAACGATTAATTAAATCAAACAATCTAAGTTTATTTAAACTTCTACAAGTATTTCGAAACTTGGTGAGAGACTGCTTTAAATCAATTATATTATTTTTTGTAAAAGTTAATAATCACTCAATTTTTTAAAACATTGATAGTAATTTTAAAAATATTAAATTGTTTTAATACAATTTTAACTAAATACGAAAGTACATAAAATAAATGTTTATTTTTGTGAATTTTAAAATTGAAATAAACTTGTAAAGAACTTTTTGCTTCTAAATACGACTTACTTTTTAAAATACAAAATACCCTTAGTATTTTTTTTTAACAATTAAATTAAGTAGAGAATTATTAAATAGTAATTTTAAAAAGTCTTATTAAAGTATTCATATAAACACACAAAAGAGTGTCAGTTTTACTATAACATTAAAAACACTTATATTTTTGTTTAAATAGGGTTATTTACTTAAGATAATTAAGTTATAAACAATCAAACAAAAAATAATTAAACAAATCTAAATGTAAAATTCATAGTACTTCAGTGTAAAAGAAAAATGGCAAGTATATTCAAATGAATATTTATAAATCTAACTATAAGATCTAAATTAATAATTTAGAAATAACTATTTGTTTGTCTAGTATTAAACTTGTTATAAATTTAAATTTGTACTGTAAACAAGATACAAACACTTCCGAGTTTTTTTACAATGTGATAACCGTATTAAATTAGAACAAATTTAGTTTTTAACAAACCTAATTACAAAAACAAATATTTGAACGCATTAAATAAACTATAATTTTAAAAGTGCTTTCAAAAGAATTTATTAAAAATTTAAATTACCATTTGTTGTTTACACAAAAATTTAACACTGGTTAAATAAAATGATTAGCTTTTGTTGAACTTTTATAATCTATAATAATATTTGTAAACAAAAAACTTTACTATTATTGAAATTGAAGTTTTTACTAGATACTTCGGTTATATGACCGTTCAAATTCTGACAATTAAAATTCCGACAGTTATATTTGGACAATTAAAGTTCTGAAACTCAAATAAAACAATTCAAATTCTGACAACTCGATTTCGGACAATTCAAATTCCGACAACTCAAATTCGTAGCACTTTATCCAGCTAGTTATTAAAATTAGAATAAAATATTATTGAATCAATGTCACAGCGCTTATTATAAAGTTTGCAACCGGTGTTTAAACTGGTATGAAGTTAAAGTATTTTTTAGCTGTTAGCTACAATAAGCTAAAAATAACTTACAAGTGTTTCTTCTCTTATTTTATTTTTTAGTACGATTGAATTATAATGTAAAGCACGACTATTATAGATTTTAAAAATTTTAAATCTTTGCTTAGTGGAAACAGAAATGCAACATTTTGAGATTTTTCAAAAAATATTAAATCTTATTTTAGCTTAATGCTAAAGAATATAAGTTGATAATAATGTATCAGGTTAATTTATATATTTATTATATCTTAACTATCTTTAGCTTAAATTAAACACAATAAAGCTTTAACTGAAATAAAAAAAAAAAAAAAACAGTCGCTAAAACAAAGTAAAAAATATTTTATCTAAATGTAATCAATTAATTACAAGTACAACATTATTAAGGTTTGTTTTTCTAATACTAAATATAACTAAAAGTTATCGAAATAATATAAAAATCGTAAATAACTAAAAACAGTTCAAAAGTAAGTAAAGTTGATCTAAATTTATAATTTAGTTCTAACTGTTGTTTAAAGAAATACATAACATATATAAATCACATTATTTGTATTATAATTTTATATCTAATTGCAGTAATTGTTATTAATTTTTAAAATTTGTTTAGTATGATAAATCTTCTAATTTAAGTTTAGTTAATAAATTAATTTAACTAAACTAAATAAAATTTGAAGTTTTAATTATTTGATTATTGTTGACGGAACATAATTAAACTCGCACACTACAGTATCGAAATATAATTAAAAATAAAACATGTCTTTATTTATTAATTAGAAACAAGTACTTGAATTTTAAACATTGCCATGAGCGCAGTGTAATATATTATAAAAAATATTAGCCCTTATTTGGTTTTAAAATCACAATGCACATTTTAAAAATAAGAAAATTATTATATATTTCAATTAGATTACATGTTAGTTTTATAATACGAGAATAATTTACAAATATTTATCAATTTAAGACAAAGATGCTTAAGAAACTAGAAAACTATACTCTAAAATTAGAAATATAATTAAGACTTAAATTGGTTTAAATTGTTTTTGTTAGAAGATATATTATACAGAACTCTCAAACAATTATTTTTAACCTTAGTTTATAGGTTTTAGTTATATTAAAGCTATGCATACTTATCAAATATGTATATTGTATAATGTAAAAATTAGCCTAAATTCAACAATTCAAGAACAGTTTAAAAAATTCAATAATTCGGCAACTTTTGATCCAAATAAATTACAAAATTATTTACAAAAATAATGATTTTTTAGTCAATGTTAAGCTTCAGAAAATTTATTATCACTTATTATATTAGTAAAATATTGATTTATTTTTATCACTTAAAACAAAACTATCCAATGTTTATTAGTTACAACAAATGTGTTAAGTATTAAAAAACAACATGGTTGCTTTCAATAATACATTAAAAAAAATAATAAAAAAAAAATCACAACAAATCTTTACGTTAAAATATAAATAACACTACAGTTATAAACAATATTCAATAGTTTTATTTAGACTTTTTTAGATAACACAAATTTGTTTTAAATCAATTTTGATTTAAATCAATTATAATTTTGTTCTTACTAGACGAACTTGATTTTAATAAACTTGTTGTTATAAGTATGTGTTTACTTGGCCTTAATTTAAATAGCTGACATTGTTTTTAAATTTGTTTTATATATTTGAAATTAGTTATTCGTTGTAGAAGATGAAACTGAGTTTATGTTATCATAAATTACTTTTAATACTCAATTTTATTTTGACTAGAAATTGAAACAAGATTTAGAAACATAAATGTAGTACTTTACTTGATGTACGTTGTTTAATAATATTTTAAAACCACAAATTTAACTAGATAATTATTGACCATTTTAATATGTAAGAAAATAATGTAGTTACTAGTTTTTATTTATAAAATTTAAACTCAGTATATATATAATAACAACTAAATGTTAAGTAAATTTGTAAAATTTTTTATATTTAAATTGTACGCATACTTCTTGTTGAATTAGCACTTTTTAGTGTTGTTCAAAGTGCGTTTTTTATGAAACATTTCTCAATTTATTTTAAAAAGAGTTGTTTAAATTAAACTCACTAATTTTTTAAACTTTAAGTTAGCAATTATGTTAGTTTTGTGGCGAAAACATACTTTAAATTATAACTTCTGCAGATATGACTTTATGAATATTGTTATTCTTTTCCTTAACCGAAACCAACAAGTTATAAAGGCAATTTTGATTTTACTCGTTGTTTGCTTAAATATGTTTTTAGTTACTACAATTAATTTTAAAGCAAGTATATATTTTATTTAAAATTGTTGTTTTTGCATCCTAAAACTCAGCAATATTAGAAAATGGAAGGTGCGCCTCTATCCAATTGTTTTATAAAAATGTGATAAGAAACTAAAACTTGATTAAAATTCAATTTCTTTTGGTTTATCGCTCGATCAACTTCTGTACAAATAAAGAAAAAGTAAAAAATGAATACAAATAAGAAAAGTCAATATTTTTTACTTAGTTTTTTACTTGTATAATAATAAGTATAAGTACTATTTTGTTTCATAAATTGAACAAAATCATTTAAATTTTTGCTTGGGTATGTTGTATGTTTTTTAAGTGCTAGTTTGTTTTACAAGCAGTTTTTCATTTATATTTTTGTTGGAAATAAAAGGTAATAACTTATTTTGAATTAGAAATAAATCTATGTTATTCTATAGCTTCTATAAAGTACTTAAATAAAAGTCTAGTTTTTCAACTATCATTAAGTTTCAAACCATAACGTCAAAAATAGGTATTGTTACGAAATTTGTTTTGTAACTCATAAAAAAAGTGAATTTTCTACTTTATGTAAGCTTAATAAATTATAACTTTCTTAATTATAATGTTTAAAATATTTTTAAAACCACCATAACTAGCTTAAAACAATCTAACATATCATATTAAAGTTTAGTCGTAAATGATTAAAAATAAACTTGGTGTTAGTAATACAATAAAGTGGTAATTTATTCCATGTATAAATTGTATTAATGCATGGTTTAAATATGCATATACTATGTGCTGTTTTGTAAGTTTGTTTTTGAAAAGCTTAATGAGCTTAAAACTTTTATAAGCATGACTTTATTTTTCAAGTTTTTTACTTAGTAAATGTTTTTTTATTGTCTAGGTTACTAAATTTGTTGTTAAGTATTATATTTAACTTTATACTATGAAAGAAAAAGTTTTTTACTTTTAATATTAAACGACTGTTCATGATTTTAAGACTATTAAGTTAGTATTAAAATCGCCATAAGTAGCTATTTATAATGACTAAACTTATAGTTATAAAAAAATTATACTTATAAAACAATTAGATTTTCTTATTAATCAACTTATAAACAAGTTTTTATAACCTACAATAAATTATTGTTTTATTATCAAATAATAAGTTGTGTCATAGAATATAAAATAAATCTTACTGCTTAAAACTTTGTAATTATTAATATAATTAAAATTCACATCCATATAAACTATTTAAGTATGGTTAACTGATTTTTTATACAAAATTAAATGACAGTTAAAACTAAAACTGTTGTTTAATTTTTGTCGCATTTTTAAATTAATTAAGTTTTGGAGTTCTTTAATGGTATTTGCCTCGTGATGTCATTTATTGAGCGCAACAAATACCTGCTTCCAAATTTTTATTGAATAAAACTTTATTAAACAATTTATAATTTTTAGTCTCTAAGCAAACAGAGCAGTTGTAGAATTTGGAACACTGTCACGAACACAGTGTAAAATTGAATAATACGTTTAAATACCTGGTATCTCAGGCATAGTAAAATTTGAAAGTCATTAGTTAAAGCTTTTATATCACTATAGTAACTAGAAAGCTAAAGTAACAAAATATAACGAATTTGATTCTTATATATTACATTTTATCAAATTTGATAAGTTATTTTGTGTCACTTTTGTTGTAATAAATTTACAATCATGTAAAGTTAAAAAAAATTTAATTTACAATGTACTTTATTATTTGAACATCTTGTTTGTTAAAAAGAAACTGTATATAATATTGTTTTTACATATTAGCTTATTTTATTTTTTTATTAACAAAAAGTTAAGTTCTTCTTATATGATTTTTTTAGATTAAAGCTTAAAAAAGAATAAAACAACTTTTATTGTGTAAAATTATTTTCTTCTGTAATTTTACCTTTTATTTAATTTTATTTTTTATTGAGTATAATTATTTTGCATAAACATAATGAAGATATTAAATACATAAGTTATTTAAAGCACAAAACCCTATATATTTTGACAGCCTTGTTAATAAAAAAAAAAAGAACATTGTTAGAGAAATACTTTGATATCTTGTTTATGATTTGTTTTGTGAAAATTATTTAGAGAGTTTTATTTTGTCTATGCAATGTCCACAAATGAGAGTTGTAAATTAGTAGACTTAATATTTTAATGATATAAATACATACATAGTATAAATTTGTGGCTGAAGCACAAATCAAAGATTTTATTGATGAAACTAATAGTAATTTTAATAAAATCATTTTATATCTCTAGAATAAGGAAACAATCTTAAGATAAGAAGCTATTTTTTATAGCTATTATGTATGAGTTTATTTATTTTTGAAATTTAAAAATTCTACTGTCGGGGATTTTAAATAGTATTCGTTTTAGTTTTATTCAAAGGTGGTGCCTTTTACCATGTCTGTAGAATGCCTAAATATATTTTTATCAATTTTAGCATCTATGCAAAAACTTTATTATGCATTGAAAGTTAGCTTTTTACTTAGATTGGTATAAATACTTGTTTTAAAATACCTTTTTAAATATACTTTATAAATTCTAAATAATACATATTACATTTAAAGCGCTAAACAATAATAGATTACATATGTTAACAAAAATATTGGCAAAAGTTTTGTTTGAATTATAAATTCGTAAAAACTTAATGACGTCATTATAACTTTGTCGCATCTTTTTGTTTTACGGCTTTAAAATTGAATTTTTTTTTTATTTTATTTCATCAAAGAGCTGATTGGCAGAAATTTTAAAAGTCCCTTGAATGTAGCTAATAATGTAACTATATAATATAGTTGTATAATGATTTGTAATTCAACTAAAAAAAAAAAGTGTGGAAAATTTTAAATTATTCTTTGTTTAATTTATACACATAAACATTCTTAGTTACATAAGCTAATTCAGTATTTTTTCATTAATTTTAATACCTAATGATTTTACCTACAAATATAATGTTAAACTTTCCTATTATATTAACTTCTCTTTTTGTTATAATTAGATACCCACAAATTTCAGTGATAAAATTGCATTCGAATCTAAATTCGAATCAGTATTGTTAAGAATGCTCCAAATCATTAAAAAAAGTTTGAAACCACTAATAAGTGCTAGATCATAAGAAAAAAAAATTACAACCAAAATTTTATTTAGTTGTTTAAAACTTGTCAAATTAAAAATTTTGTATAATTTTTTATATTATTTTATAAAAAAAAGCTAAAAACAAGTCACTTTTAGTAAAACTTAAAATTTTAAACCTGTAAAACATAAAAAAAAACTACATTTGTATTTTTGACTTTTAGTTTGAGTAAACAAAATACTTGTTTTGAAGTTAGTGCTATTAAATGAAGTTTTTAGTATAGAGTTTCTAGTATATTATGTCAATGTTTTGTTAGTTTGATGATGGTAACTTTATAAGCAGAATTAAAGAAAAATAAACAGTTTGTATGTTTATTAGCAAACAATTTTTATTCAGTTTGATATTAAAATACATTGTTTAACTAACAAACTGCTAGCTGTAAAATTAAATAGTTTTAACATTGTGTTGTAGCTAGAAAATAAGTTCATTTATTTTAAACAATAACATTAGAATTTGAAATTAATTATCATTATGACTATTTTGATTAAAAAAAAAGTTAAGTAGTTTTTAAAAGTAAAAATAGTTATAGGCAATTAATGCTTAAAGCTTATGCAAATTGTCTAAGATTTGAAAAAAGATACTTTACTAAATACCTATTTTCTGATTACAGTGTGTTTTAATTAATTTTTTTTAATACATATTTGTTTATCTTTTTTGATAAAATTAAGCTTTGTTTAGTCAACCTAATAGTAAATAATTGTGAGACATATTGGTTTAGTGGTTTATGCAAGTGAAATGAAAATCAGGCGTCACAAGTTTGAGTCCTAGCTAATTTATTTTTGTATTAAGTTATAAAATAGTTTTCTAAATCGAATAACGTAAAGCTTCTTTAATAATCTATTGATCAGAAAAAAACATCATAACGAAACAAAAAAAAAAGGTGCATTAAAGAAATTATAGTATTAAAAAGACACAATTTTCTAAAACAACTTATAAAAAAAAATACGTGTTTTTTTTTGATTTGGTATTGTGTAAAGTTGTTACAGTTACTACAGATCTGTTTTTATAGTTCTTAACTTTATAAAAATATTTTATTACGAACAATTTTGTACATTCTAGGTAATCAAAAATATTTATTTTATTTTTTTTAAACTTAAGATTTTACACGCCTACTAAGGTAAATAAAAAATGACTTTCAAAATATTTTTACCTATGATCTGGTGCACAAAGAACCTTTAAGTTATAAAGTAACACTTCAAGGAAACCTCTTAACGTCTTGTTTAAGATGTTTAAGGATTTATTCATAAAATATTTTTATTCAAATTTTTGACTTAAGAATTTTAGACGTTTACTAACGTGTCTTTATAAAACACAAAAAAATAAAATTACTACGCACAATTTATTAAAATGAACTTTTTTTTAAGTAAGTGAATTCTTATTAGATAATTTAAAACACTATCACGAATACAGTGTATAAACTAAAGTAGTTGATACTTAACTCATTTTTAAATTTTAATTAATTTTTTAGATAGAGTTGCTTCTACATAATTTCTAATCAAAACATTTCGGTTGATTAGAGTTTTGTGATGAAATAATAACAAAACTTTAGATTAGTAACACAAGAAAAACAAATGAATACTGAAAATTAGTTTAAAAAAAAATCTAGAATTATAAGTCAAAAAATTTATTTAATGTTTTAAGTAGTGATGTACCGGACTCACTATCCGGGTCCGGGTCCGGCCGGATATTGCCATTTTTGTCTGATATCCGGATCCGGCCGAACTCTAAATTGAAAAAAAAGTCCGGATCCGGTTCCGGCCGGATTCTAATTTGAAAAAAAAGTCCGGGTCCGGTTCCGGCCGGATACTAATTTGAAAAAAAAGTCCGGATCCGAGTCCGGCCGGATCCTAACAGAGATCCGGCCGGACTCGGATCTAGTTAGTAAAAAAGAGCATACTGAAAAGTACTTTTTTCAAAAACAAACCCTGTGAAAATTAATAAGAGTCATTTTCGTCAGTTAAAATTAAACACCTAACGTGATTGGCTCATTTTGTACACGTGACTAATTTACATTTGTTTACATTTAAACTATAAATAAACATTTCATGAAATGCAACTCTTTACATATGTTGTAAAATTGAAAACTTTGGAATGAATACTTGCATTATTTATTGTTTAAAGTCGAGCTCAGAGAATATTTAGAGTTAAAACGGTTGAATGTACGAGCCGATGAGAATCATATGACGAAATGTTTCAAACTAAATACTGATGCAACAAAACATCAGAACGTGACAGGCAGTTTATATGTAAGCAGTTAGTTAGTTTGGTGTGTAGCTTGAAGCAACAAAATATCTTGAACGTTTTTGTTAATGCTTATTGTAAGTAGTGTTTTGTCTTCAAAATGAATATTTCAACAGGTGTTTAACTGTTTAAATATTTAAGCCAGGTTTATAGTTTAATAGTTTATTAAAAATTTCACAGTTTCTTGTTTACTAAAAGTTTTATTTAATGTTTAGTTTTTTGTTTTAAGTCTTTTGAATAGATTTAAATAGCTTGCAGTTTTTAAAGTGTTACCAAATTTATTAATAACTTTGTATATGCTAGTATTTCTTGTTGTGTTTTATATAAAAGATTCGTCACTCAAAACTGTCGTGTCTGATTAAAGAAAGTAGTCTCAGTTAGAATTTAGTATTTGTTAGATATTAATTAAATAAGGTACGATTTAATTATGATGGGTAGTACTAATAAGTTAAATGTACCACAATCAGTCCACAACTTTACTACCAAATTGTCAACCTTTGCTAGCTGTTCTACTGATTATTAGATTAAAGTAATTTTTCAGTTTTTAAAAACCTCATTCTGACTCAGGCTTGTTTATACTCACTTTAGCTAGTTTTATTGACTTAAACAGTGGCAACCCTCCTAGTTTGAAAATTTTGGGGAGTTTTAGAAAATCTTGGACTGCCTCAGGCTAGTTTAGTTTTTTATAAAAACTCAGGCTAGTTTTCTTTTAGATTTTGAATGAGTTTGAGCTGATCCAGTTTTCAATATTTTGTAATTTTCTAGTGTATTTTGTTCAAGAACTTGATTTCAGATTTTTAATTGTAAATAACACCTAAATTTGTAAACCTTGTGGCTAGCTGTTCTACTTATTATTAGATTAAAGTTCTTTTTTTTCAATTTTTAAAAACCTCATTTTGACTCAGGCTAGTTTATTCTAGTGATGTACCGGACTCACTATCCGGGTCCGGCCGGATATTGCAATTTTTGTCTGATATCCGGATCCGGCCGGATTCGAGTTTAAAAAAAAAGTCCGGATCCGGTTCCGGCCGGACTCTAATTTAAAAAAAAAGTCCGGATCCGGTTCCGGCCGGATTCTAATTTGAAAAAAAAGTCCGGATCCGGTTCCGGCCGGATTCTAGTTTGAAAAAAAAGTCCGGACCCAAAATTGTGGGTCCTTTACATCACTAGTTTTAATGCATAAAAGCGGATCACGGAAAGAAATAAAAGCATAATTAGTAAATGTTATACTTTTTAAAATTTACTTAGTCATTAATACTTAGTTTTAAATAACACTTAATAAAATAAATTTTATGTTGAAATGAATTTAAAATTTTACTTTAACAAGTAATGTATTTATCTATAACTAGAAAGCGTTCGTTAATTAAAATATTTAAAAAAAATTCTAATGAGCATTTTTTGCTATAAGGTAATTTTTATTTTATTTAAAAATTTTGCTTGAAAAATAGAAACAATTCAACATTTAAATAGTTAAATAAACTATTGCGAAATTTTTTTAAAGATTTTCAAAGAAGTTATTTTCAAACAACTAAACTTAAATTTTATAAATTGAATAATGAACATAAGTACTGTAAAATTCATGCTTTTATTAAAAAAAAAATCATAATAATTTTAACAATGATGGTATTAATAACAGTAAATTTCTTTCTATTTTAAAATATACTTTTTTTTGAATATTTGTCACAATCTAAAACTGTAGTAATAGAAAGTAAGCAACATTTGCAAAACTAAAAAGGTGGATTTTTTCTTTATTTTCTTCAAAAAATAAACGATAATTTTAACTTAAGCTTGCTTGAAATAGCTATCTTAGCTTATTATTTAAATACTTTAATTTCTGCTAAAATAAAAACAATTATAATAATTTTTAAAGTTTTAACGCTAAAAAATCTTTGTATTATTAACCTTATAACTTTTTTTGAAAGAGTTTTTTTATGCTTTTACTAACTTAAAGTACTAGTAATATACATAAAACTATTTTCTAAAACAAAATACGAATTTTTATTTTTACCACAAACTATAAAATCTCTTTTTTTAATAGATACTGTTAACTAATAACAGGTTGTACTTATATATGCCATGAAAAATTAACAAGCATTAGTTTGTATTTGCAAATTTAAACAGGTTTATTTTTCTTAAAATTCTGCAGTAAAATCATTAATATTATCACTACAAGTTACTTTGAATTTTGCTACAGTAAATTGTTTTTAAAGAATAAATTTTATTTTTTTATTAGTTTGCCGGTGATAAAACTTTCTAAGCAGACTAAATGTGATAAGCAATTATATTTCACATAACATAGATAAATGTTAACATCATGTCATGTGTTAAGAACATAAACTACAAAAGAGTAAGATGAAAACATTAAAAATAAAAAAAAAAAGAGTTTTAAAGCTTACAAAATCTACTTATAAACAATCAGTTTCTTTATTTAATAACTAAATAAAAAACTGTATTTTAATTATAGTAAAAATAGTATGCTAATGATAGTGATGCGACTGATAAAATAATCTAACAGGTGTTTAAAAATTTGTTTTTTAATTCCAGTTCAAACGTTGGCTACAAAATTGACCCCACTCATTCTTCATTTATATTTAATGTGACTAAATTTTAAATTTTAAACTACTAGCTAGATGAAGTTGTAGAAAACTTTTAACGTTAAAAAATACTTTGTGTTTCAAATTACTAAACATAATCGAATTTTTTTTTATGTTTTACTTTAAAATTTATCAATAAAACCAAAGTTTTCTAAATAATTATCAAAAAGAAAGTTTATTAAATTTGTTTAGCAAAGTATGATTAGAAGCCACAATTGAATTGAATTATAAAACGCAACCATATTAATATTTATATCAAGTTTAAAAAATATATATTGCTAGGTGGCAAAAAAGTTTTGCTGGTGTTCTTAAAAACTATCAAAATAAATACTAAAAATATTTTAATTGAATCAATTAAAAAAAAAGTACTATAACTTTAAAATAAAAAATAAAGTATTGAATTAACTTAGTTAAAAAAAAAAATACTTTTGATTTTAAAACTCTTTATATTTAAGCAAACTTAAAACCTAAAGATAGATCATTACTTAATTAACAAAATCATAAAAATTAATTCAAAACTTCTAAATACTACCGCTTAAATTAGCATGTCATTGCACAGGAAGTTAAAAATTTTAATTAAATTTGGATTGATCGATTTATTATTCAGATAGGTTTAATTTGTGTCTTCTAGTTAAAAATAAAATTAAACAGTTGAAAGTTAGAGTTTTTAGTTTTAATATACTTGTAGGTCTTTGTTTAAATAAAATTGTGTATAAATTTAAAGCTTTTCAAGCTTATTAAGACAACAGTGTTCTGGTTAAAACAAAAGTATATGCAAATTTTTATTAGTTTGAAGTAGACACTTTGCCTAACAAAATATACTACCGAGTTAACTAGCAAATTAAAAATAATTACTAGCTCTAATTGAAAGCGGCCTACAAAACAAACTTTTTATCCAGGTTTATTGAAAGAAAACGTATTGCAAGTGAATAATTACTTATCAACTTACAATAAAAACATTTTTTTAATTGATCAAACCACAGAGATAGTTAATTCTAATAAAGACTAATTATTAAATGATTGGACTTGTAAACATTGTTTAAAACATTTTATTACGTTTATATTTATTAATCAAGTTCTAGCCCATTGAAAAACAAAATAACAGATTATTTAATATATAAAATCAATTTAAAAGATTTAATAATAAATAGTTTACTTACTGATTTATCAGTTTATAAAAGAGTTTCTTAAAATATAAAATTTAAATATAGTTAAAATATTAATTATTTTATACGCTAAAGTTTTTAATCTTGAAGTTAAAAGATAAGTTTTAAAATAGTTGCTTTATTCCATATATCCAATCGAAACTATAATATATTTACAAACATAACTTACAATCTAAACATATACTTTAGTGTTGTACAATTTATGTATTCTTTTTTCTATTCTTAATTTTTGAGCATTACAAAGTGCTTGTAATACATGGGTGTTTAGCTAGTTAAATCTATTTAACTAAACAACGTTTTAGAAAAAAACTGAGTTATAGCTTTTACATAAGTTTCTTTTACGTTCGTCAAAACTAGATCTTAAAAGATCACAATAAAAATACTCTAGACTTGTTCAAAAATTTTTTTCAAGTTGCTTCAATGCATAAAGTTTAAGATTGTGTATGATAGAATCTAAACAAGTAAAAAAAAAATCATTTGTTTGATTCAACAATAGAACATAAGTTGTTATACAGACTAGTAAAAAATCATAAAATAGAAAATTATTTGTCAAAGTGTAAATCATTTATCAAAATCATGAGCTTTTAAAGCTGCAATAGGTATACAAGAAATACAAATTATAGAGTATTTATGCAAACTGTTACTTTTTACATTATAATTGTAAATAACAAAAAAGTCTTTATATTTTACTATTATATAAAATTAATTAAACTGTTTATATTTGCTTACTTTTACAAATAAGCTTATCAAAAACAAAACAGTTTAACAAGCGTAATCAAATTGTTTTTAACTTTAAACTTAAAATAACTATTTTTATTTACAGTTTACTTTTAATTAAAAGTTTTAACATTGAACTAGCTTCATAGGTTTTATTTTCATACCTTAAAAAATAACTAATTATTGATAAATAAATTAGGTGCACAGTGTAACAAAAAGTAGTAGATTTTTCCTTATTCTATTTTCAAAGATACATTTGTTCAATAACTATCGACAATTATTGTAATAGATTTCATGTAACTTTTCATTTTTAACATATCAGTTCTTAAGACAGTATAAGTAATTAATGTCCTGATGCTTATCTAAAAAAATAGTTTAATTTATAATAAGAATAGGCTGATTAGGTGCTATAAAAATCATTACTAACTGAAAAAACATTATCTTTTTATTTAAGGGTAATCTCAAAAATTACTTTAAAACTTATTATGAGAAGTGTGTTATTTAGCAACTTATAAAAGAGACAGCTTTGTTATATTTTAACAGTTTTCAGATTTAATTTTACTTTAATTTTACAGATAGTTTATTATTTTACTGCTAGTAAGACTGCTAGATATAAATTACTTTTGTGGGAAGTAATCTGATATAAAAGAGTATCATTTATAATGTTGTTTAGCAAGCTGTCTAGGATGGCTGTTTCAAATCTTCTAACATATTATATTATACAAAAGTAAAGTTAACAAAGTTAAAAAAGAAATTTATATTTTTAAACCATAAATTCACCATTAATTACATACACTAAAAATTACCTTTTCTTTTTAGTAAACACTAACAAGTTAATTCATAAATCTTTTCGAGATTTTTTTTTACATTCAACTCGGTGTTAACTTAAAATTATAACTTTTATTTAGAAATGTAAAAAAACTAAAAATTTGTATGCCTAATCGCTGTTTAGGTATATAACCATATATACAAATTTGATTATGTAGTTTTTAATTTCGTAAAGTTTTCATTACTTAGATAAATTTTCAAGATGATAGTTTTTGAAATGTTAAGAGATTAAACTTATAAGTCTTATTTTTTGTTCAAACAAAAACATTCAATGATATTTTAAATGTAATGAATATAATAAATTAGTTAAATTCATCAAAAATATATCATACTAATTTAACAACTATTACCATATTTGACCTACTATCTTCGGTAAACAGCATAAATTAATTTATAACGTTATGCTGTTTACGTTTTCTTGCTTTTTAAGAATAATTACCCACTAACACCAGCTTAAAACTACTAAATATGAACTAAATTACTTACCCTTAAATTTATTTCTCCTAGTATGGTAATTTGTAACTACAGACAAGTGGTAAATGATTTACACTTTGGTAACTATCAACTAGGCAAATCATATTTGATGAATATTTTTACAAGTTATGCCTTTTTTTACTTTACAGTAACAAAATAAAAGTTTCAAGTATCTTTATTGGTTACTTAGTTATGTATACTGTTATTGTTTTTTTTTCAGCTTTATCTTAATGATTATCTATAAAACCTAATATATATATATCAAAAAAAAATATTGTTCTTTCTATTTTGCTAACTATATAAAATTTTTAGTATACTAAAATCTAATCTCTTGATAAATTAACATTTTTTAAAATGCTTTCAATTCTATCATTAAACGTGAAAATAACACTTTAAATTTATCTTTTAAAAGTTTAAATCTGTATAGATTTATTTGTTTTATACACAACTAAATATATAGTCTGTAACATCGTATAAATTTATTTTAGGCAGCTAATTGTGGCGTGTCGTCAATAAAAATATTGTTAATAAAAAATTGTTGTAAAAGTAACAAAATAAATATTGTTTTAGCATAAATACTTGTATTTGATAATTCTAACCTTTGTACTTATTATATATTTTATATAGTTATATAACTATTTATATTCATATTCTTTATTCCCGTGAAATTTTAGATTTAAAAGTAAAAATAAAATCAATAAATCTACTAACTTTATTGTTACTATTTTGTAGCTTATTTAAACAGTATATAAATATTATTTATTATAAAGTTAAATGAACTTAAATATCAGCTTAAAATTAAAGAATTTTATCTAGTTTTTTTTAACGATAGTCTAAAACACCGTATCAGTTTGTAAACACAATAAGTGGCAGATCATTAAAAAAAACATTTATTTGATAAATTATTTTTCAAATAGTATTTTAAAGTTTGTTTTAGACTTTTATATTAAAACTTCATTTTAAATATATTGTAACTTGCTTAAGTGCTTTTATTTTATAAATAAGCTAAAGACAGGTCAACTAAAATATCTATCAGAACTTTAAATTATATATGTTTTAAATTTTAAAATAACTAAAAACTGTGAGTAGCTTTCAAAATTGCACGAGCGTAAAAAAATTCACGAGGGGACAAAATTGCATAAGTTCACAAAATTTCACTAACATACTTTTGCACGAAGACAGTTTAGCACGAGGGGGATAAAATTGAACGGTGTTATTTATGCACTATTTAATTTTTTTTTCTTTTATTTTATTTATTTATTGTCTTTATATATATATTTTTTTCTATCGCTTTTACCCCTAGCCAATACCCTCACTATGTAAGTTTGTTTTAATTTTTAATTTCTGAACATTTCTTTTTTTTTTTAGCTTTTATATTTTTTTTCAACTATCATTTTTACCCATATCCCTTATCCTCGGTCAGTAATTTTTTTTTTAATAAAATTATCTTTTAGTTTTTTTTTGTTTTTTTTTTTTGTATTTTTTCACTGTTAGGCAAGTATGGTTTTTACGCAATTTTGGATTCATGCAGATTTGGCTCCGTGCAATTTCGTTCTCGTGCAATTTAGTAACCTCGTGCAAATTTTGTTTCCTTGCAATTACCGATTTCCACTAATTGTATATTCTTATTATTCAGTTTTAAAGTAAAAACAAAACAATAGTTCTTTTTTTATAAATATCGTTATAAATAAATATTTTAAATAGTTTTTTTGGGTTTCGGTTTATAAGCAAAGTTTTGAACAATAGTTTTTTTAATATTTGTATTAATATAGTTTTAATAAACAAACTTAATATTTCTACTTAAATATCGTGCTAAAAAATTGTAAGCTAAAAACTTAATTGATGTCAATGTTGTGGTGTAGCTATGAACTTAATGTGTTTATATTTTTTTGCTGAAAAAAGATAAATGCTCAAAAAATCCTATTCAACAAAACTATTAATATAAATCTACCATATTTAAAAAAATGGCTTTCTTTAAACAGATGTGTACCAAAAAAAAAAGTGCATATATAAAAAACACAAGTTGAAAATAGATAAAAACATTTTTTCTTAAACTTAGTTTTATAGGAACTCAACTAGAAATTTTTGTAGTCATTAGGATATTGTATTTTGAAATAAATTTAATTTTATTTATATTTTGATATAACATTCAACTTTGTTAGACAGAGTCAGCAAATAATAAGTTCTTATAAAAATCTTTGTCTATGTTTAAACTCAATATTTAAAACAAAATGTACATTTTTGTACGTAAACTTTGATATAATATTTAAAAAGTTAAAAAACCACAGGTGTTTGCTTCAACATTTAGTATACTATTGAAACTCTTATAACATTATTAACACAGCTAAACAAAAAGGTTTGTAACCACATAACAGTGTTATTTATATTGTTAAAAAGTAATATTTATCAAAGAAAACATAATGGTGTTGATTAAAACTAAAACTTGTAAAATTTGTTTTTTAATCAAACTTTTTAGACTCGATAGTTATTTAACAAAAAAAAATAGTGAAAAAATAAATCTTGTTTTAAATATTTAACAAATTTTGAAAAAATAAGAAAATAATTTAATATAAAAAATTAATAATAATAACAATTTACGTAATAAGTAATATGAAATTATATTATAAAATAAATTAATCAGTTTAATGAAAGTTACTTATTCAAAAAAACTCATATATAAATACCTCGTGCAAATAAATGTTGTTTTTAGTTTTAATTTTGTTAAAGTCAATCTTTACTATTCAAATATATCAAAGCCCACAACCAATAGCTTACAATTAGCGTATTTTATTTCATTAAGTTTTGTAGTCATAAATGCTCGAGTCATTAACAGTTTAAAATCACATAAAAGTGATAATTTTTTGTAGTTCGAAGTAATTCAGTTGTTTATTAATGCATGATATTAATTATTTAGTTGTTTTTTTATCTAAAATATATTTAAATTGTTGCTATGCTTTATTTTATAGCAAATAAATACCATAAAGAAAATAATCTGTAATAAACTGCCGGCGAAATATTGAGATTTGGAATACTCAAAATAAAATACTATATATATGAGCATCTGTTCAATGTTTGTTTATGAGATCTATGAATAAAATTATCTAAAATAATACTCTTTATTTTTAAGTCTAAATTCTTACTTTTCTATAACTAATAAAATGTTTAAAAAATGTTTCAAAACATCTTTGAGTAATCAATGGACGCTTAAAAAGTGTGCATAATCAAAAAACACTTGTAAACCCACAAACATAAATTTTGTATTTAAAATGTATATTAAATTAAGTCTTGCAGTTTATAATTTAGGAAAAGTTTGTAATTTGTAAGCGCTAAAAAACGGTAAATAGTTTTGTATTGAAAATAAATTATAACAAAATATTAAGTCGATAATGTAAAAAGAAATGTAGCTCAGTTTAACAGAAACTAACTATAAACAAATGTAAAACATTTTTGAATCTTTAATTAAAAGTAATTATTTTTTGTTCTGTAAAGTTAAATGAACTAACAGTTACTCAAAATCCTGTTACATATATAAATTAATATCATATATGTATAACTTAATTTAATGATCATTAATTTTGAAACTACCAAAAGAGTTTTTATATTGATAGATTATAAAAGTATAAATATAAGCAAAAAATCCAGGTTTTATAAACTTTACAAGTAGAATAAATTTAATTATTTTTAAAAATTTTTAATTGCTTCAATACTTTTCTGGTAAAATATCAATTATTTAGCACAGATTTAAGTAAAAATTAACGAATACTATATGAACTATATATTTACGAACAACAATGCTTGTTTTTAATATTATTCTTTACGTGATATTTGTATTTAATAATATGTTAAAAATATCTACGATAAAAGATTTAAAGCGGAAAAAATAGTAAATTATAATATTTTTTTTATTTAGGTTTATTTATGAAATAGGTTCGCTTTAATATATTGAGTATATAAAATGAGTAATGTGGCTGAGTAAATTCATACGTATGTTTAACCCACAACCATTAATATTAAGTTTACATATTGTATTGTATTTTGTTTTGTTTTTTTTTTGTATTTTGAACCTGGAAACAGTTTGTAGCTACAACAAAGGAGTATATTGTATGTTTAATACTCAATTTGTTTTAAAAATTTCCTATCAAATTTCAAAAAAAAAAAACTTTTTCTAAGGTATAAACAACTTTTAATATTAATATCTTGTTAGTAAAATGTTTTCAAGACAGAAGTTATAAAGAGCTTAATAAAAAATAGGTCCATAGTTTGTTACAACAAAACAAAGAAAACAGTTGATTAAACAAAATATATACTGTGGAAATTTGTTAATTATGATTATTTTAATAATTTAAATGGTATCTTGTTTTTAAAATTACAAAAGATTTAAACTGTTAACTGTTAATAGACCCGTACTATAAAAGTGTATGTAAAGTATAAAAATCAAGTATAGATTAGCTATATAAATAGAAAAAAATCTAGTTATAAAGATTTAGACTACTAAATTAAGTTTGTTTCGATAGTATTCACGAAATGTCAATTTTGCACTATAGTTATAAATAAAAAAAAAAACTATATACCACTAAAAATAAACTAGAAAAAAATTACTTACTAAGCATAACAGTTAATATGAATATTGGTAGTAAATAGAAAAAATTTGATAAATAAATGTATTTGGGATAAAATTATAATAATGAAGAAGTTAGTGAAAATATAAATCCTTAGAACATAGCAAAATTAAATTTTATAAATTAATTTGCAATAAAGCTAAAAAAAATTATTAGCTAACTATACAAGATATTAAAAAAAAAATTAGATGATTATTAACAATGTGTTCGATCCTTGTAAATCAAAACATTTTTAGCACAAATGCTAGTTTTTAAGAAACTGTTTTATCAAGCTAAACTTAATATTAAATTTAAGTTTAAATATTATGCGTGAAATTGAATCTACAATTAAATTTTTTTAAACATTAGAAAGTGTAAAACGTATAACAGTATGTTAAGTTTTAAGTTTAAGTTTTGTTTCAATTATATTCCATATTAAGCATAACGTAACAAAAATATCTTAAATAGTATTACAAATATTTAACTGTTTGAATTGTTAAAGGATGTGTATAATAAAATTTTAATTAAGAAAGAACTATACTGTAACCAGTTTAGATATTTTTGTTTATTTGCAATGAGATTAATAGCTATAATTTAAACGTAGTTTTATGTTTTAATTTGAGAAAAGAAATTATTTCAACTTATTAAAACTAATCACAAAACGTACTTAGTTTTCAATAAACAAGTGCTGCTACATTAAATGTTTCAGACAAGAAAATAAAATATTAATTTAGTTTGTAATGATGTTAATTAATAACTAATTAAATACATAAAGTTTAAACTTCTTAATTTGATTTTTTTTTCCAAAGTATGTCTAGTTGCTGTTACTGTTTATAAAAGTTAAAGAAAAAGCTTATAAAACATATTACTGTAATCGATGAATATTTTTTACCCATAAAATGTAATTAAAAAATATTTTTGTCTGGTTATAGTATAAGAAAAAAAACATTGCCCAATGACAATTACTTCTGTTTATATTTTCAAACGCATACAAACTTTACATAATTTTCTTATAATATCATAACTGATTGAAGTAAAAAGTATTATGTCATAAGTTTAAATGCGCATAACATTTACTTAAAATAAGTTTTACTTTAAAGTTTTAGTTTTGAAATCAAATTGCTTTTTGACTAAATATATTAAAAATCACAAACTGCAGCTTCTGCAGGAAGTTTTTAAAGTAGTCCTTTTAATTATTGAAAATTGAGCTGGAGTTTTTAAACTTAAAACGCTGTAACGAACACAGTGTAACATTTAAATTTACAATATCACAACCTGTTTTAATTGTTTATCGCTAAGAAAACTTAAAAAGAACAACAAAAAAATGCGTTAACTTACATTTGATAATAATAAAATTTCAAAAATATTACAAGATTTAAACTAAAAGTGTCAAAATAGTTGGAAAATTAATACTTAGAAAACAAAAGTAAAATTAGAATATAATTTTATGGATATTTAAAAGCAATTATTTTATCTTATGTTTTTACTTTATCTGTCAAACATTTTTTTAATGGTACTGAAATTATTTTTTACTTGTTTTCGTACAAGTTTATGAAATATAGAAAAACCAACTAAATAACTTATTTTCAAAACAAAGATGTTAGGCAACTTAATAACTGTACTAAACGTTACAAATATATATAGAAATGGTCAATTTATAACACGAAGTGTTGTTGAATTATAAAGAACTCTCAACTATTTTCAAACCATAGTTGCTAGTTTTTTAGTTTTGTAAAAACTACGTATAGTTAATAGACAAGTGTAATGTATAAAAAGTTAGGTATTAAAAAAAATATTGGTTAAAATTTAATTATAGGCAATTCTCTTTAGCTTATTTATTGCGTAATCAATAGGAAAAAAAAACTCAACAAACATTAGAATGTGATTCTTGTTAAGTTCAGGACTTTATTTTTATCATAACACAAAAAATGGGTTGATCATGCTTATTCGATCATGATGATCGAATTTGCATGATCAACCCTTTTGTTAAATTTGAGCTTGTCTCACGGCAAACGAAAGTCTCGACTTCTGTTCTGCAGACTTTCGTTGATATTTTTTGATGAACACAAGAAATGGTTAATGGTTTGTAGTTAAAGGTTTTTCAACAAGTTGTAGTAACTTAGATTAATATAAAGTAAAAAAATAACTAGATATTTTACTAAGTATGCTATTCTATAGTTTTGATATGTTTATTTTTTACTATTTTGTATAAATAGTTATTGAAAGTGTTTAGCTAAAACAAAACTATATATTAAATGTTTTCAGAATAATCTCGTGAAATATATTTGAAAGAAAAACTACTAGCTTTAATTAATAATATTATAATTTGTTTTTTAATTGAACCAGTTTATCTACTCCCACAACCAATTGAAAACATTTTATTTTAATATATGTAGAACATATATGTTTATTTATCTGGTATTTGAAAACCTATTTTGAAACACTATTACTAATGCAGTATAAAATCAAAGTATTACTTTAAAATTACTTAACTAAATTGTTTTTAATACTAAAATTTAAAATTATGGTGATATTTTAACATTATTGTTTCCTAAGTGAAACCATAAAGTTTATAATAATTTAAAAAGATTTCAAAAGATGATTTTTGTTTCGAAAATCAGGGTAGTGAAGCTTTCTTTATTATTATTTATTTTTAACAAGTCTTGTGTTTAGTGCTACAAAATTAAGAACTATAAAAACAATTTTTTGGAATATATTTTATTAAGTATATTTTAATGTTTGATAATAAAACTTATTTTTAATTACCGTACTTAATTTCGTCTAGAAAATGCTGAAATTTTTTTATTTTTAAATATAACTTTTAAATAGTTTATTCATGATCTATTAATATTAATTTTTAATCAGCTATGCTAATATATTAAGGTCTGTGAAACATTATTAACTAATATATATTATGCTAGTTTACATTTTATATTAAGGTCTGTGAAATTAGTTATTTAGAAATAGTTACTTTACATTTTAATAGTTTTAACACAAATTTTAGAGTTGCTAAATATAAATTTAAATATACTTTGAAGATGAAGGTAAAGAATTCTTTTAATTCAACTTTAGCACATAAGCTAGCATAAAAATACTAACAAAATATCACATAAAAAATTTAAAGATATAACAGTATTCTTAAGTACATTGTTTTTATAACTTGTTTATTACTTTTATAACTTCATTACTTTTTTTTTTTGGTTTTAATTAAAATCATACGAGATAGTTTTATAGTTTTGTAAAAAAATAGTTATAGTATAACCATATATCCAGTTGTTTATTAAAAGCAAAACAAACGAAAGCGCTCAAAAAACAAAACGCGTCTTGCAAATTTTAAAATAATTAAACTGACAAATAATGATTTTTAAACATCACATTAGTTAAGCAAAAACACAAACTTTATATTTTATAAATAGATTATAGTATACGCAAACGTTTGTTAACATTAATTTCTCAAGTCTAGCTAATAAAAATTAATAATTATTTTTTTACCAGTAGACCTTATAAAAGCTAAACAATAATCGCTAAAACATTGTAAAGATTTTTTTTTTTTTGTAAATTTAAATTGTTATGTATTTAATACATATAACATAAAAATGTAAACTTTAATTATTTTACTTAACCAAAAAAAACCTAACGACTGTACACGCATACCAATCAATATTATCTATGTAGTTTACATAGAAAAACCAAAAAATCATTTCGAAGCCTGACTATGTTGTATTTAACTAAAATGATATAAAATAACTTTAAGCTTATTTTATTCTGTTTAATAAGTTGTAACCTTGTATCATTTAAAGAATAGTCACAAATTATTGCACAAACTTAAACTGCTTTAGCTTGTTCAATCTTAATATTTTACAGCTAAAAACTTTATGCAACCAAATCTAGAAATAATATTTAATAAAATATGTGCACTTCATGATTTAACAAAAAATTTTAAAACTTAATTATTATTCAGGTTTAACCATTTATAAAATTATTAATATTTTGAATATTTCATAAGGAACGTTTATAGTAGAAAATTTAAAAACAACAAACTCAAATATTGATTTTTTTAAATCTTGGTTCTTCTAACCTTCTAAATGTTACTATGATTTTTTTTTTGTAAACTTTAAGATAGCTTTAGTTTAGTTTAAAAATTACATTTATTGTGTTACTAATAAAATCTTCTAAGTAATAAACTTATGTAGATTTTAGTTGTTTTAAAATGTAAAAATCTTGGTATTAGTTTAATTTTGAAATTTAAAATCAATAAGACTTAGTTGAGACGACATCAAAAATAAAACTTACGGGGATTGATAACTAAACCATTTAGTTAAAACTTTTGTCTACCCTAGTTAGGAGTTGTTTCAAATATTTAAAATAAAAATATGTAGTTTTAGCACCGTTTCTGTACTTACAAATTTAAGTAGAAGTAGACAAATTTATTTTTGGAATAACACAAAACCATGTTAATAAACTTTAATCTAATTTTTGTGAATATGTACATTTTAAAACTTAAAATTATATTTATATTTTTAAAGAATAAGTATCAAATAGATTTAAGTGTGAGACTTCTTGTGCATTTTACTTGGAGCATGACAATTCAAATTTATTAAATTCACTTCTAAATAATTCTTCTAGTTTACAATTATTTAGATGCTTAATTTCAAAGTTTAACGACTATTTAAAAGAATAGTAGTAGATCTATTTAATTGAATTAAAATTATAATTAAAAAAAATTTAGAAAAATGTTTTCAAGATAACTTAAAAAACTGCTAGTTTTCAAAAACGTATTTTATCCCTTCTAAATAAGTATTCCTATTTTGACAAAAAAATTGTAGCTGATTTAAAATATTACAACATTTTTTAAATGTTTCTAATATATATCATCCTATGAGTTGGGGCCGTTTAAAAGATGTTTTGATTTTAAAAACGTTCATTATATAAACTGATTTTACATAAAAAAAGTTTTTATTGTAAGGCAAAAGCAGATTTTAAATTCTGCATTACAAGCTGTACGTTGTCAGTGTAAAATTATTTAACTGTAGCTCATGTTAGTTTATTTTTATACAGAGTTACATTGTACACATTAATCATTATAAAAATATATAAATTAACAGAGAGTTATTATTCATGAAAAATATTTATGTGTTTATGAAAAAAAAATAAGTGTCTTCCGCAAAACCATGAAGGCACTTATTTGTATAATCGGACAGTAATGAATTGGTGATTAAAATCTTACCACATGAGAGATATTTAAATCATCAAAACTTGACTTTCCTTTATTTGTTACAGCAGATTCCAAAATTATTACCGGTAAAAAAAGTGAAGTTAATTCGAAATAAATAGATCATGGATTAATTGTGTATGTTCCTATAAAAAACTGTACTAATGTTTGGAGTTAAGTTTTGACGTAAAGACCGTTTTGATGCTAAATCTAACTATAACTAAAAATTTAAAACAAAACTAGTTTTATTGATTAATATATTGATATTTATTTTCCAGTTTGTAGCCAGTAGTCGTACTGATGACAATGTTTTTTGATTTGTTAGAATAAATAAATCTTAACAGTCACACTATAGTTTAACAAAACAGTCTTGACTCTATATAATATTTCAAAAGGTCTGACAAGCTTTTTAATTTATTTAATTAAATTGTATTTTAACTAAAACTAAAATTCTAGCTGTAAACATATATTTTTTATTCTTTAAAAACATAACACTATAAATATATTATGTAGTTAAGATTATATATTCAAAGTGAAAATTTTTTGCATAAACTATTTTTTTTAATATACTTATTTAAAATCCTTAAAAGTCATACATGTTACAAATTTCAAAATATATTGTTTATGTTAAGAAATACAACAAAGTACATGTGTTAGTTAGTAAAAATTGTGATTTTTAAAAGTGTCAATTAGAACTCTTTAATTATACTTACAAAGATAAAGTCTGTAAAAAAATTGTTTTAATATAAATTCTAGTTATTTCTTAAGTTTGTAAACAAAGAAAAGCATATCATTATTTATAATTCTACCTGCAAACTGTACAAACAAACATGTCTACAAAAATAATATTTAAATAATTTTATAAAGACGTTAAAATGAAAGAATCGTACAATATAACTGGTAAACGTAAAAGTTTAATAAGGAGGTTTAAAAGGAACTTAAAATCGGAAAATTCAATTTTTGAAAAAATATTCTATTGATTATATCTCAAAAAGTATTAGCAATTATAAGTCATTTTATATAATTTTAAATTTTGTAAAACTAGTAAAACTCTTATATTTGTAAACTAATTTTAGTCGTGTCTAAAAGACTATTCAATATTTTGCAAAACAAAACTTTATTTAAGATATCAGTGAAAGCTACATATTGTTTTTAATTTAAGAAAAAAACCATAACTTTTTGTTGAGGCTTATTAAATACTTTTGAAAGAAATCAAATTTTTAAATTTCAATTGTCTGAACTTAAATAGTTGTGCACCAAAAGTTAATATAAAACTTTACACTAACAATTGTTTGTCAACCGAATAAAATAAAAACAAAATATTTTTGCACTTAACTGTTACAAAAAATAATGTTGAAATAATGGTTTTTCCATTATAAAAGTCACAATTTTTACATTAAAGTTTATTACAAACAAAATACAAATAGAAGTACTTTTCGGACACGCTCTTCAGTATTTTTTCGTGTCAAAACAAGCTGAAAAAAATGATGTACTGATATAAA
>NW_028139943.1:0-39292 GCF_965202585.1 Thalia democratica | reverse complement strand
AAACTTTAAAGTTATAAGTATAAGTAACTTGGTAGTAATTTTCTTTGCATGAAAATATACTTTGTATAAAGTAAGTCTAAGATTAAATTAAATTAAGTAATGAAGTTTTACTTTTGAACAGCTGCTTTAAATTCCAGAAAAGTACATCCTTTGAAAAACAGCAAAATTAATCATCAGCCAAACTATTGTGATCAAATACACAATAAAAAAATACTTTTTCATAAAAATTTACTGATGTATATTTTTGAATGTTTGCTTAAACGAGAGATTATATACTAAATAAAAATGTACATTTTGATAAAAAAAAACAATTTCTGAGCAAAACTATGCGCTAACTTCATTTATATTATACTATATACAGGTTGCGTTATGTATTTATTAGATTAAGGTTATTTAAAATACATGCAAACAAATTTTTTAAAGTTATTTTTATAATAAAAGCACTGTAATTAATTTATTATAACTACTAGGTTATAACAAAAAATGTAAAAAATTACTATTTAAATAAACAATGAAAATATTATTGAAGAAAATTATATTTTTTGTCAAGAATATTTTAAAATTTAAAAAAAAAATTCACAACAAGCAAAACCTTTGTTAAGGTAAAGAAAATTAGTCGCAATAATTTGAGTTATTCGTTTATTTATTTGGGTCTGTCAATTTTCGATTCTCTTTTAACTACTTTTGTGATAATGCTAAAAACTTACCTTTTTGTCTAAGTATATATAACTTTAAGAACTTTTCTTAATTGAAAAAAAATACAGAAACAAAATGGGTAAGTAACGAAGGTAGCTTTGAAGTTTGACAAAACAAGTTTAAGTTGACTAAATTGAACTTACTTTTCCCATGAACAAAGTTTGATTTTTGTTCAAAATCATGAACACAAACGGATGATCAACTTCAAAATCAGCATTTTCAACATGCATTATATTGCAAATTTCGGCTGATACAGTCATAACTGATGCAGCAGCTTCAGTTCCTGTTTCATTTATCCCAATGAATGTTTTGTGAACTACTTCATTCACATAAAGCCTACGTTTTTGTTGCAGACCACCTTTGGACATTGCAGTAAAATCTGCATTATTTTCATCAAAAGCATCTATGATTCCCAACGAACTCAAAACATCGTTTAAGTTTGCTTCGTACTCAAATTCGAACTTGGGCAATCTCAACGAGACTGACTTCCTTTTAAAATACTTGTCTTCTTTAATTTTTGCGTAAGTTTTGACGTCTAAACGTTTGATTACATCATCAATGCCAAACATTTCATTTGGTAAAATGATCAGCATGCTAAAGTTTTGATTCTTATAGGGTATTTTCAGACACTGAAACCCACACTCATCAACAGATTGATGTAGGTATGATTTTTCCTCACACATCATTTCGACTGTTGATGTTTTCTCTTTCGCGGAATAAAACGTGCCATCACGAACAACATCATAATAAAACTCATTAAGCCAATCACCTTTGAAGCAAATGCAACTAACTAGAACACATGCAGTACTAGGGTCCATGATACTAAACAAATTTTTTATACTCTCATTAGTACAACTTGAAACCCAATCATTTATTGTTTTTATACAATTTGCAGAATTTTCGTAATCCAAAGTTTGTACTTTGCAACTAAAAGTGGTTTGCATGACACTTTTATACTTTGCAGCCATATTAAACATTCCTGAAGGAAATACAGAGTTAGCCAGTTTGATTTTCAAAACTTCCGAGTCCGAACTGAGTATATCATTTAGCTTTTTTATTTTACAAAGAACTTTTTTGAATATATCGATTCCTAATGCCTCTTTAAGCTGCTGCTTAGTTGTTCTTTTAGCACCTAATATTAGCATTGACAGTGCAAGCGAAATGCTCACTGGTGAAATGAAAATGTTCTTGTTTTTGTCAGTACTTTCACAAAGCTTGTTGAAGAGATTGACATCAAAAGAATCAAAACTCATATTTAATTTAGACAAAACAAAGATTTCAATCCTGTAAAATTTATTAGCGTTATATAACTGTTCAAAATATAGATTTAACTGTTTGCTAACAAAAGATCCTAGTGAAGTAACTTCACTGGAATATAAATAAAAACAAATTATACAGTAATCTTCCTTTATTCTACCAACATATGTTTCTGTGTGTTAACGAATCAACACACTTCAACTGGGTTCTATTCATTATATACATTCAGTTATACATTCCCCACTACTTTACTGCAAGTACCTGGAGGATCTCTTAATGATGTTTGTTGATACGAAGAGTAGAAGCAACATTTTAGAACTCATTAAATTCGAAGGCTCGCTCAAGAACATCCCAATAGCCAGCCAACAAACATGTATACACCTACTTTATTCTATGCTTCTATTCTCTCATTACAGTAATTATTTTTTTACAGAACCCAGTTGAAGTGTGTTGATTCGTTAACACACAGAAACATATGTTGGTAGAATAAAGGAAGATTACTGTATAATTTGTTTTTATTTAGTCTTATATATCAACGAACTTACTTTAAAAACTTGTTGTAATAAAAACACAAAGTTGAAGTAGTTATATGATCGCTTAGATTATATATTAAGTATAATGATTATTTCTTAATAAACCATAAGCTGAATTTACATACGCATTTTCAATAATTTTCTTAAGTTAAAACTGTTTTTTTTTTTTTCAATTTATTATAAAAGTCTAATCATAATATGTTTTAAAAGAAGTGTTAAAAATATATCATTTTAATAACTTAAAGTTCACTTTAACTATGCCTAAAATATTAGAATTAAAGGAAACTTCACATTTTTTGTTTGTAATAATCATTATTATAATGTTATACTTCATTAATTATGATATAATGTTATACATCATAGTTGTTTTTTATATACAACTTTTATGAAAGTTTTTTAATGAAACATTGTAGCAAAACATTATTCTTTTTTTAATATTGTTAAACGCTTAAATTTTTATAAGATTAAAAGTAACCGTTGAAATTAAAAAAAATCGTGAATTTATTTAAATAGAACTATTTTTAAAAGTCAGTTAAGTATAGATTTTCAACTTTGACGCAATAATTAATCGCAGAACTGGTTATATGGACACTAAAGTTACTAAGCTGACAAATTATTTGACATTTTTAAGTATTAAGATTAATACAAAAAGTTCCAAAATTTGTTTTAAACTTAAAAGTTGTTTATTAGTCAAAACTGAGATTTGAAGAAACGTGTCAATAACAACAAATACTTTTTTTAATTACTTTAGAAAAATTAAAGAAGATCCTTTAATCTCAACTTGATGTTGCAATTAAGAAAAAAAAAAAAACTTTTTTTAAGTTAGCATTCAAATAGATGATTATATAACAATATGTTTTTGTAACTGAATATTTAAATGCTATAAAACCTTTTTAAAGTATGCTTAAAATTTTCTCGAAAAAACATGACCTTAAACTCAATCTTTTCTTTTTTTTAATGTGCTATATTCTATTTATTTTTGAAGTTTGTTTATTTAAAAAAAAATTAAAGTTTGTTTAAGTAATTGAAACTAAAATGTTAACAGCATTGTACATAAGTCATTTACGATAATTAAAACATAATAAAGGTTTTAATAACATATCAATACAACCTTTAAAGAGTATGAAAAAAAACTTTGTGAAAAAGAAGAATATTGTAAATGCATTTACTTTAATTTTTAGCTAAGATTTATATATATATATTTTTCAACTCTTGTTCAAATATTTTTGTGATAAACGCTAAACGAAATATCTAAAAGTTATATTTTATATATCTAGTATTGTTTATCATGTTATACCCGTTTTAAAACTTGTTGTTTAAATAAGTATTAAGTAAATTCATAGTTTTTTAATCTAAATTCAAAAATCACTTCAGAACAAAATACTATAAAAAACTAAGAAACCATCATGCAAAAAAATAAACAAAACGAAAAGCTGCATAACAACAAAACTACAACTTTTGTTAAGCTTTAACTGAATCATAAAATGTGTTAGAAAAAGATTAAAATTAATAGCAATAATCTTAATAACTTGTATGTTGTTTACACGTATTGTAACTCATAACAAGCTAAACTTTCAATTTCAGTCAACAAAACTTTGTTTCTACAATTAAATAAATGTAGTTAAGTTTTAATACAAATTAAAAACTGACACTAAAATGTTAGACTTTTATATATTTTTTTTTTAAAACTAAAAACAAAAAACAATAGTTTACCGTACATATGTTATATTTATTAAGTACAATTTTATTATATCAAACAAAAAAAAAAGCAAAGTTTAGAGTTTTCCCAAAATAAACATGAACGGAATTTGCATGTATGCAAAAATGCACTGAAACGCATCACTTATATTCACATAACATTTACACGCCAATCTGGAAGTAATTTAACACGTGATTAAATACCATCTTTTTGGTCAGAAACAAAAAAACAATTAGCATCAGAGCGCGAAAAAAGTTAACAAGATAAATTCTCACTAAGTACAAAGCACTACCACCAACACAATACAGAGATTAGTTTTTCCATTAAATGTACTTGTATTTTTTTATAAAATTACGTGACATGTGTTGTATTGTGTACATATGTTGCAAGTGATTGTTTCAAATAGTGAAAAAAGTGAAAAAAAATTGATTGTTATACTTAAAACTTTCTATTTAGACTAATAGAACAATTACTTAAATTAAGTTAAACTCATTGAAATTTAACTAAACTAATTCTAACTATTTTTATAAAATAATTGTTTACATCACTCTTAAGCAAAACAAATTACATATTCTATATTGCTTAAGTAAAATAAAAAAAGTAATCTGGTACAAATAAAATAACACTCTTTTACTTTTTTTGAAACAGTGTAATTTATTTTCTTACTTGTCGTCAGAAACATACAGTATAACTAAAACATAAAAATGTCAATTGTCTTTTACTAAAAGAAAAATTTAGGACATACGGACCTCAAAAGTTTCCAGAAGTTTCAGAACTACAATATGATAAAGAAATAACACGTGTATTTAGAACAAAATAAAAGTTTTAATAAGGTCAACGAATAGTCAAGTTAGTCCTAGAGCTATATTGTGTCGAAACCAATGTTAAAAATAGAATTGAAAGATCCGATATTCCAATTATACAAAGGTTGTATTGTATAGTTCAATTATTTCTGTGACAAAAGAAGTAATTTTTTCATCACAGAGTACTGTTTTTTCTTTTGACTTCGATAAGTTGTAACGTTTTTTGCCAAAACAACTAAAATTCTTCTTAATAGTAAATTTAAGTTTCTAGTTAAATAAACTTTTTGATTAAAGTCAATAGCTTAAAATTGTTTATACTAAAAAGTATTTATGAATAGTTATTTTTTGAAAAAATTTAATTTATCAACAAACTATAAAAAAACCTTTGACATATATTAACCAAAAAAATGGCTCAGTTAACAAACTTTAAATATATATATATATAATCTGTTAATAAAATTTTAAATATTAATAAATATTTATTTGTTTATTAGTGTAACAAGAAATGAACATAGAAAAATAGTTTTTCAAATTTCAGTTAAACAAAAATTTCTTAAGTTCAAAGTTTTTTAATAAAACTTTATACTCTGTTAATATTTTAGTAATATTTTTTAAATTAGAAACATAATTAGACATGTCATACTTATAAAAGTTCTACAATAATAAAATTCAATAAAAAGTCTACTGAGCATGTTTTTTTAAATCAAACTTAATAAAATTAACCCAACAGACTTTTTGATGATTTAACTTTTAATTCATACTAAATTTAAAACTGTTAACTGTTTTTTGTTTCTTAAAATATAATAATTGTTTAGGAAAATAAGTCCTTTGTACAAAAGTAAATAAACATTTAATTTATCATGAACTTGGCTAAAAAGTAGTAATTTAACTTTTATGCATTGTTTGACATATAAAGGTTAAATTAAAACATTTAGCATTTTGCTTATTTTACTGTAAAACATACAATAAATTTGTACAATACTTTCATTGAAGATTTTTTTGAAGATTTTTATTTTTATTTTAGTTGTTTCACATAGCTACTAATTTTAAATTTTTTTATTGATAAAGTATTATGTATTTAACAATATTATTGTTATACATTTAAATTATTTCATTAATGTTTGTTTATTGTTAAACGCTTGACCTAGGCTACAACACCTGGTTCCCATTAAACTGAAATAAAATCTAAAATTTACAACATTTTAAGTTTTTATATTTCGCATGTAAAATATAGTAACAACAAATTTGCTTACATATAAATGGGCAACATACGGCCTGCGAAGTGAAAACGCCCGCCAATGTTTACAAAATTCAAGTGATTCCGGCCTCTAAACGGTTTAACTGCGGTTTGCGAGCATGTAAATCTGGCTTGCTAAACCGAATTTTTAAACTTATACTTGATGTTTTATAATTTAAAATGTAAAGCACAAAAGTAAACAGTTTTAGATACAATTTACAATTTGAAACTAAAAATAGATAGAGTAATTAAATAGGTCATATAGAATTCGCTTCTGTCGAAATGATTTGGAAAATTGAATAAATTTCGTTAAATAAGTGAAATGTAAATGTTTCGGACTGTCAACGACAAAATTTATCAATACATGGCCCGATGACTAAAAACATTACCCACCCCTAGCTTAGAACAATTAACCTATATTTGAAACGGTTTACAACAAAAAAGAGTGAAACACTTAGAAAAATAAAATAAAATTAAACTATCAAAAATTTTATTTAAACAAAACTTATTTACACCAAACTTAGTAAAAAAACTATTAAGCCTTATATTAATTTATTTAGTAGCTAAATATGTTTTGCATACGGTTTTTTTTTGTTATAGATATGTTTTAAACTATAGATTATTCTAATCTTAAAAAAAAACTATTAAACAAATGTTATTCACTTTTTAATACAGTTATTTTAATTTAAATATTTATTAAAGACTAACTAAAATATTAATTTTTTCACCTGTTAAAAACTTTTGTGATACAACACAAAGCGTAAGATATAACTTAATCATTTTAATTTTAAAAATAGTTCAACTCTTTTTACAATGAAAGTTTTAGATATTAAAAAAAATCGAAAAGTTTTACAGTAAGTTATAGGAATGAAATAATATATATTTTTTATTTATTTTCTTGTTTCAAACACTTATTTTTTCTAATTTTATAAAATTTTGAAATAAATATTTAATTAATTCTTATTATTTAAATAAACTTCTTTGAGAAATTTTAATTTAAAGATTTATAAGGTTGATTTTGATTGTTTGTTTAAATACTTTTAATCAGGGGCGACGCGTGTTTCTTTTTAAGGAATGCGGAAAATAAAATATTTACTTTAAAACTTTATAAGATTAGAAAAAATAAGTGTTTGAAACAAGAAAAATAATATATTTTAATATTTAAAGTAAAGAAACTTCCATATACTATTATCATTATATTTTATGTGTAAGTAAACGAAAGAAGGTTCTATAACAAAAACTTAGACATGAATGACAAAAAGTTATTATTATTCACAGCTGTTGATCCACGATATCGACTTTCCGCTTTTTTTATTATCTGAAAACTAATGTTGAAAAGCTCCTTAAATTAAATGTTAAAAAGCATATCTGTTGTGAGCCTAATAAATTAGGTGATTTTTTTATATTGCAATCAGAGAAACTTAAACCACAACCCTCTGCAAATTTTAATCCGAAGAAGTTTTCAACTTACAATTTTTTGTTTAAAACAGAATCAAATAGAACGAGCAACAAGATCCTATTAATGAAGAAATTAAAACAGAAATTAAGGACCTTTTTGGTTCAGAAAATTTGAATGCAGAGATTTAAGACGCTAAAGTCTTAAATTGGTGGAACTTGAAATAATGAAAACACCCACATCTTGCCAGCTTTGCAAGGAAATATCTTTCTGCACCATCATCTTCATGTATTCTGATAGATTATTTTCCGAAGCTGGTAACTTGTATGAGGAAAGGCGTAATCGATTACAGTGCTTATTCACTTATCCGGACTTCACTTATCCGGACAGTTTTGGTTAGAAGAAAATTCAAAAAATTTCAATAGTAAACACAAAAATTCATTCAAAAAGTTTTGCAACTTTTTATATTCTATGAGTTTACTGCTGAAAAACGTGGAAAAACTATAAAACAAACGTCTATCATTTCTAACTTTAGTAAAACTTCCAATAATTACTAGTTTTTTAGGAGTGATATGTTTCCGTTTAGTTGACTTTAAACCTAGTCAAAGTTTCACGTTTTCTTTCTGTCTGTTTTTTTAATTTAAAAAAAAGTCTTTCATTTCATTTAAAGAGATAGGTTTACATTTTTTTTTGTTTTTAAAGATAAATTTAATATATATTATCTCTTAAACAAAAATTAATATTTTTTTTTAATTAATAGTTAGGGCAGGTGGAATTACAAATGATGAATTTTACTTGCTTGACCCATAAAAAATGTATATAGTTGCAGAGAGTTAGTAAGTCTGATTTTTTTCTACCATAAAAAAAATAAATTAATTAACCTTAAGTTTAGCTTTTATTATTTATCATTTTATTATATATTACTCACAATTACTATGTACTTGTTTTTACCATAACACTTTTATTATGCACTGCATTATATGCAGCAGTTATATTATTACATGAAAAAAATTATTTTTTGTAGTTATCGGATTTTTAGTTATCCGGACACGTTTACAGAAAAATCTTGCCCAACGTGTCCGGATAAGTGAATAAGCACTGTACTTCTAAAGTCCGGCAAAAACTTTTTATTTCTTTCCCCACAGCTTAAAAAACTTGAATAGTTTTTTTGTTGTATAAGAGTGTAAAAACATCTTTTGCAATCTAGTTTGTTTAATGATTTTAAATAGTTGCTTAATTTAGTTTATATTTACTTTTTGTAATGGTAAAAGCGTAACCTTAACTCGATTTTTTTTAATTGTAATTTTTGATTGTTTTAGGTCTTTACTATAATCAATCTTATGTTTAAATTTACTACGGCTCCATATTATAGACAATTGTACTTTGTTTTATAGTTATCAATGTTTGTGAAAGTTAATGTTCTTATTCATTTATGGTAACAGTAAAAATTAAATCTTAAGTTAAACGTGAAATGTATTTACTTTGTTTGTGATTTGTTTTCTACTTTAAGCATTTATTAAATTCGAAAATTAACTTATTTTAAATAAAACAAATAACAAAAGAACAAGTTAGTTGTTAATGTTCCTGGCATGCGTATCAAAATACTTAAACTAAGTTCTTGTGTATGTAACTTACTTTTTTTTTTGTTCTTTTTAGCAAGGCGTTTGTTTTTATTGTGTGATTTAAATTTGTTATCACAATAAAAATAGATTATTTTATTAACACGTTAAAAATGTTGTTCAAACTTTTTCTTACTTAATAATTTATAAAGTAATAAACAATTTTTATTTGTAAACTTGTACTATATTTATACCAGAAGCAACTTAAATCTTTAGGATGTCAATTATAAAAATATTCGAACTCAGATCTGGTTTCGAAGCCTAATATCAAAATAAGTTTTGTATCCGGATCCGGCCGAATCCTAATTTCACAATAAGATTCGGATCCGGCCGGATCCAAAACTTTTGGATTTGGGTGATGACTAGTTTTAAATCATTCTTTTAAAATTAGATCTTTAATTTAAAATTTCATTAAGCACTTTGTAGGGCATTTCTAAAAAGATGATTTATTTGATCAAAGATCAACTAAACTAAAGCTTATCGACAGAACTTTAGTAGTTTTGTTAAAGATGAAAATAAGCTATATATTAATAAATTATATAAATATCAACAAAATTTTTCAATTAACTAAGAGGTACGTAAAGGGTAGATTAATTATAATTTTAAATGGTTCAAAAAATGAGAAAAAAATGTCTGAACGTTTTAAAATAAATACCTATAAACAAAAATAACTGTGGTTTTTGTGTAAAATCCGAAACTAAAATGAATTAAGCAACTTAACTTGTTAATATTTGTCTCATATTCCAAATAAATATTTAAAAATAAATATTTGTACAAAATTATTTAAATATACTCCTTAAGTTTTTTTTTACTTATTCAAACACCTTAAAAAGTAGTTACAAACTATGCATAGAGAAACGTCGTAAATGATAATAAATTAAATAATTAAAAAGCTGCTGTAATCTAATGAATTTGTTTAGTTTTGATTTTTATTAGAAATTATTTATAACCACATATCTTAAATGTTGTAACGAAATTTCATCAATTTGTTTCGATAACAAATACGCATGATTTATTACAATTTTAAAACAAAGTTTAAGGAGTATTTGAAATCCGCAAGTTTTATATAAGATTGTGCGTATTTTAAACACTACGTTATACTAACTTTGAAAATAGGTTTAGTCAAACCTAAGATTAACTAATTAAGTTATATACAAATTAATAATAAAATTTCTTACAATTTTAAGCCAATAAACATACCTAAAACTAATTTAAAGCTTAATAAATTACAAAATAAAAAACGAAAATTTATTTTTAGCATTTTTAAATGTTGACTAGTTGTAGGACAGTTTTTTAGTAATAATAATCATTAGTTTAGCATACTTCAAACTTCTAAAATAAAAAAAATATTTTATATTTATTATGATATTTAATAGAATTTGTTAAAAAAGTTAATATAAACCACATTTTTTAGTAGTCTAAGACAGGAAACCTCTCTATTTAAACGGACAAAATTTGACAGCTTTTTATAACAGTGGTAATAATATTATCTATTCATATATTTGGCTTATGTAACCAAATGTATAGACTAAGGCTGGACAATGTGCAAACCGCGAAGTACTTTTAGCATGATCTCTTTATTACAAAACAAATAAAGTTGAGCTTTTAAATAAGAAGTACTACTAATTGTGCGCTTTTTTTGAACTTAAGTAGACAGTAAGGCATATAAACATTTGTTAATTTTACTGCAGTTAAAAAAAATGCTATATAGACAATTTGTTCAAAACTAGGTGGCTCATAAAACAATATTTTGGTAAACCATTTCTTTTAACTAGAAAAGTAGTGCCCACCACTGGTTTAGACGCAAATTTAAAAAACTCAAATATTGATTTTGTTATATCAAGGCATGTCTCTTTGAAAATTTTAAAGTTTTATTTAAGCTAATAATAATAATCCGTCGGTACTGTTTTGACAAAAATTAGATTAAAAGTATGCCTCAGTTTATTCAATAGTTATTAGATTGTGTTTGAGAAATCGTTATAAAAAACAACTATTAGTTAACAAGTATTAATTAAACTAATTATTCTAATTTTTGTCGTTGTTTAAAAAAATGACTTATTTTTATTTAGTTTTATTTTTCTTTGTTGTCTCTTTAATTTTTTTTAACGTTTCAAACTTCGAACAACTTTACCTTCTTAAACTTTACCACTCTAAATTATTTTAATAATTAGATTACATAGTTTTGTTTCACCAGTCTAATTTTGAGCAAGCACGTAGCTGTTTAGCACATTAAACATGTGTATCATAATGGTTTAAATCTGCAATGAAAATGAAAAATGTGTACGAAAAACTGAACAACGAATAAACCTGCAATCAGTTGAATGACCATTGCACGCATACTTAAAGGACATTAAAAGACGCAAAAATTCACTAAAGCTGTATCGACTGCATCTTTTATAGTATTGTGTTAAACATAACAAAACAATAAAACCGAAGTGAAAAGTTGTACTGTTTTATATACAGATATGATAGTTTTTAAAATATTTTAATTTATAGCAGGTTCATTCAGCCAGATTTAGTTTCAAATATATAAACGATCAGAAATATAACTTAGAAAAGCAAACATAAGTTTGCGGTGCAAAGATCATACACGAAACATTTGTTAAAAATTTCTGCATTAAACTTATAGTTTGTAAGTATAAGTAACTTGGTAGTAATCTTCTTTGCATAAAAATATAATTTATATAAAGTACATCAAAGGCTAAATAAAATTAAGTGATGAAGTTTCACTTTTTAACTGCTGCTTTAAATACCAGAAAGTACAACCTATGAAAAACAATAAAATTAATCATCAGTCAAACTATTGTGACCAATTCACAATCAAAAAATACAATTTCATAAAAATTTACTGATGAATATTCTTGAATGTTTGCTTAAACGTGAAATTATATACTAAGTGAAAATGTATTTTTTGACTTTTTAAAAAAACAATTTCTGAGCAAAAGTATGCGCTAACTTCATTTACATTTTATTCTATACAGGTTGCGTTATGTATTTATTAGATTAAGGTTATTTAAAATACATGCAAACAACTTTTTAAAGTTATTTTTATAATAAAAGCACTGTAACTAATTTTTTATAATTATTCGGTTATAACAGAAAATGTAAAAAATAATTATTTAAATAAACCATGAAAATATTATTGAAGGAAATTATACTTTTTGTCAGTAATATGTTGAATACTACTAAAATATCTGTTGAATATTTTTTTTTAATTTTTCACAACAAGCAAACCTTTCTTAAGGTAAAAAAATTAGTCGCAATAATTTGAGTTATTCGTTTATCTATTTAGGTCAGTCAATTTTCAATTCTCTTTCAACTATTTTTGTGATAATACTAAAAATTTACCTTTTTGTCTAGGTGTATATAACTTTAAGAACTTATCTTAATTGAACGAAATGACAGAAAAAAATTGGGTAAGTAACGAAGGTAGCTTTTGAAGTTTGACAAAACAAGTTTAAGTTGACTAAATTGAATTTACTTTTCCCATGAACAAAGTTTGATTAAAATTATGAACAGAAACGGATGATCAACAGTAAAATCAGCATTTCCAATTTGCATTATGCTGCACATTTCGGCTGATACAGTCATAACTGATGCAGCAGCTTCAGTTCCTGTTTCATTTATCCCAACGAATGTTTTGTGAACTACTACATTCACATAAAGCCTACGTTTTTGTTGCAGACCACCTTTGAAAATTGCAGTAAAATCTGCATTATTTTCATCAAAAGGCATCTATGATTCCCAACGAACTCAAAACATCGTTTAAGTTTGCTTCGTACTCAAATTCGAACTTGGGCAATCTCAACGAGACTGGCTTTCTTTTAAAATACTTGTCTTCATTAATTTTTGCGTAAGTTTTGCCGTCTAAACTTTTGATTATATCATCGATGCCGAACATTTTATAAAGTAAAATAACCACCATGTTGAAATTTCGATTCTTATAAGGTAATTTCAAACACTGAAACCCACACTCATCAAACTCAGATTCATGTAGGTATGATTTTTCCTCACACATCATTTCGACTGTTGATGTTTTCTCTTTCCCGGAATAGAACGTCCCATCACGATCAACATCATAATAAAACTCGTCAAGCCAATCACCTTTGAAGCAAATCGACTAACTAGAACACATGCAGTACCAGAGTCTATGATACAAAAAACAAATCTTTTATACTGTCATTAGTACAACTTGTAACCCAACCATTTATTGTTTTTATAAAATTACAAGCATCATTTTTATAATCCAAATTTTATAATCACTTTGAAACCAAAAGTGGTTTGCATGACACTTTTATACTTTGCAGCCATATTAAATATTCTTGATCGAATTTCATAGTTAGCCAGTTTTATTTTCAAAACTTCCAAGTCCGAATTGAGTACAACATTAAGCTTTTTAATTTTAGCAAGAACTTTTTTGAATATATCGATTCCTAATGCCTCTTTAAGCTGCTGCTTGGTTGTTCTTTTAGAAACTAATATTAGCATTGACAGTGCAAGCGAAATGCTCACTGGTGAAATGAAAATGTTTTTATCAGTGCTTTCAAAAAGCTTGTTGAAGAGATTGACATCAAAAAAATCTAAATTCATACTTAATTTTAACAAAATAATGTAATATTTATAATTCTTATATATTAACGAAAATACTTTAAAAACTATTTGTAATAAAACTGAAGAAGTTATATGATCGTTTAGATCAATGGTCGTCAAGGTGTACACTGGTGCTTACCAGTGGCGTCGCGTGGTCTTTTTGTTAGGGGATGCTGCAGATTTCATTGTCAAGTTTGAAGCATTTTGTTCCGAGTTTGAAGTATCTAAATTAAAAACATAGTAGTAAATAATAAAAATCGTCAAACTTTTAAGCTAAATGATCTTTTAGATATTAGCTTAAACACATCTTATATCAAAAAAAAAATTGTTATACTTATAAAAATATATATCATTACCCTTTTCTAATTCGAGTTGCCCTGCTCGAGTTGCCTCTGTTAGATTTCACCTGCTCGATTTGCCTTGCTAGAGTTGCCCTGCTCGGATTGCTACTGCTCGAATTGGTTCTGTTCGAGTTGCCCCTGCTCGAGTTTCCTTTTCCCGAGTTACTCCTGCTCGAGTTGCCTTTGTTTGATTTCACCTGCTTGAGTTTCTTCTGCTCAAGTTCAACTTGTTTTATTGTTCTTACGTTGTAGTTAATTTTTAACAACGATCATGATTTAATTCACATGGTGCTGAAAGTCATGCAGCTCCAGAATTCAGCTTTTCAAATTTTTTTGTATTGAAAACTTGTAAACATTTAAGATGCAGCTGACACAGATTGAGCTTGCAGCTCTAACTTTACGAACATTGTGAACATCAAATAAAAAATAAAATAAAAACTATTTAGCAGGGAAATTAACGATGGTCATGTACACATTTGGCTGTCTTTTTTGTTCAACTTCATAATACCATAACTTTCTTGTGTTTTAGGCTATCATAAACATTTTTCCGTCATTTTAATGCTCAATTTCTAAGCTTGACCAAAAAGTTATTTTTTGTGGTTTGGGGTTGTACAGCTGAAGAAGGGTCTGATTTAAAAGCTTAAATTCTAAAACTTAAACTTTTTGTACGTTTTATTTTTAATTTTTTAGCGCCCCTGGTGTGCACCACGCGACGCCCCTGGTGCACACCAGCGTGCATAACAATTTTTTTGGGGTGCACAAAATTTTTAGGGTGCACGAAACTAATTTAAGGGTGCAAGAAATTTCTATGGCGTGTTAAAGAGTTAAAACTTGTTTTAATTTCTAAATTCTAGTGATAAGTTCAACATTGAAGTAAAATTAAGCCCTGATGCTTTAGTTTGAGTTTCATTTATTAATTCTTATACTTATTGTATAAGTATTTACCTAGTTTCAATTATGTTTTGTATTACAGACTTTATCATTCTTGTAATTAGTTTGTGAATAAACTCAAGTAAGAAAGATATATTTATTTATGATGAAGTCTAGCTGAATAGAATCAAAAATGCCTGTGATTAAATGCCCTCTTGACAGTTGCTTATATGAAACACCAGACGTCGATGCTTCTGTAGTTGCCTAATTGCTAATCATTCACAACAATGTTCACATTACTGCAAATTCTTCAAAACCTTAGCCTCTAAAGATAGACCGTCCTCGAATAGGGACAGGCTGCAATGAAGAGGATTGGAACATATTTGTACAAAAGTGGACTATTTTTAAAGATAGCATGGAGATGACAGAGGTAGAAAAACGTCGTCAACTGTGCCAGTGCTGTGAAGAAGATCTAGGCGATGCTATTCTGAAGGGACATAAAGATGTAGTAAATTTAAGTGAGCAAGAGCTTTTAAGGATGATCAAGCATCTTGCAGTTATTCCTGTTTCAGTTGTTGTACGACGATCAGACTTTCTTAGTGCAAGACAGGATTTTACTGAAAACACTAGATCATTTGCTGCCCGTTTAAAGGGAAAAGCCAGTACATGCTCGTACATATGTAAATGCCCAAATGATGGCTGTAATCAACTAATAGATTTTACAGACATAATCCTAAAAGATGTCATGGTAACAGGTTAAGCCGATGAGGATATCCGTAAAGAGGTGCTAGGATGGGAAAATCTAGATGAGAAAAATGTCAATGAGACAATCGGTTTTATTGAAGGAAAAAAGATGGCACGTGATGCGATGTCAAAACCCGCTGTTACAGCCTCAGTTTTCTCATACAAATCCTTAAAGAATACTACTCAAAAACCAAGTGATAAAATAGCTTGTAGCATATGTAATAAATCAACTTATAAATTTGTTTGGAGCAGTAAAAATAAGAAGTATATTGAGTGTTTTGCCTGTAAAAAATGCTGGATAAAGTCCCGTAAAAAAGATTATCAAAGTCACCAAAATAATGCTGATGAGTCAAATGCACTTCTGGTTGGTGGATTGTCTACTCTAAATTCTGATAGCTTTTGCGTCGTAGGAAAAATATGTTCGAGCGTAAAAACGTAAAGAAGAAAAAGTAGGTACAGGGAAAGAAAAATGTATTTCTACACGCTGAATGGCGACGAAAACCGCACAAATCCCAAAGCAATCCTCATCTACCTCTAAATGAACCTTTGATTACAAAATTTCCTTTTGAATCAATTGTTTGTGATTATTTTCAGTTCAAAGGGTGGTATTATTTTGTAGCTGCCGACAGACTTTCAGGTTGGTCAGAACAACAAAGAATTAAATTAGGTACAAATGATTCTGGTTCAAAAGGACTATGTAAAGCTTTTCGTCGTATTTTTGTAACTTTTGGTATTTCTGTTGAAATATCTACAGATGGTGTTCCAGAGTTTTCAACAAAAGTTACCAATGATTTTGTTAAACAATGGGGTATACACCATCGTATGTCACCTGCATATCATCCATTGTCAAACGGTAGGGCAGAATTAGCAGTAAAGGCCACTAAGCGTTTGTTAATGGAAAACTTTGGTCTAAATGGAGAACTAAATAACGACAGAATGGTACAAGCTATACTTACGCAGAGAAATACGCCTGATCCAAGATGCAAACTATCCCCTGCACAGATCCTTTTGGGATGAAATTTAAAGAAGTCATTACCTTATGTCAGAAAGAGTGTTATGACTTACAATAACCCGCAGATCTCAAAAATGTGGCGTGACGTTTGGAATAAAAATGAAGAATCTCTTAGTATTCGTTTTGTTAAGTCTCTGGAAAACATAAGTGAGAACACAAAATCGTTGCCACCACTGAATTGCAGTGATCATGTCATGATACTAAATTAAACATGTAACTTTCCTAGCAAGTGGGGGAAAAGTTGAGTGGTGGTGGAAGTGAAGGACTGCCATCAATGTGTTGTCAAGGTTGATGTTAACTGTAAAATAATGTTTTATGGTCTAATGAATGAGTTTTAGTCAACTGGTGGCGTTATACATAATTAGTAGTAATTCAGTTTGTAGTTGACTTTGCGACAGACTTGTCTAACAGCCGTCTGTTCAAAGTGATCTTGGATGAAGACGCAGAGATTGACTTTCAAAAAGTCGAACTGTTGGTTGGTATCGAGTATTTGGAAAATGTGTGTAGCATTATTTCCTCAGTGTTTATGCTATCAGTAATGCACCTTCTACTTTGTTTAAAGTTGAAAATAAAATAAAGATGTTTATCAGTGAATTAAGTGAAGTTTCAAGGTGGTTAGATGATTGGCGTGTGGTTTCGTTCTTCAAAGCTGAAAAGTTCAAGTCGGTGAAGCAATTAGATTATTGAATACTTGTATTCAGCAACTGAGTGAAGAAAAGAAAAGATTAAGTCTCAAATATATTGTTACAGTTTGTTTGTTTAAATCGTAGTTTGTTTTAACAAATCATATAATAGTGAACTAAGCTAATCGTAATTTTTTTTTTTGTCTTTTTGAGTTTAATTTCGTTGAATTTTAGACCTGAAAAATGTGTTTAAGTTGTAACAAATTGTTTTAAAATAATTTTGTTTCGCTAGGTAAGTTTATCGTTTTATCTCCTTTGTAGATAAAATCTGGGGGGAGATGTATAACTATTTACCTAGTTTCAATTATGTTTTGTATTACAGACTTTATCATTCTTGTAATTAGTTTGTGAGTAAACTCAATTAAGAAAGATATATTTATTTACTTATTGACCATTATAGTATAATCAAGGCTGGGTCCGATTTTAAACTAAAGGTGTTTCCCCTAATATTTGCTGAGTCAGCATTTTAAAACACTTTTATTTATAACTTTATTTTATTTATACCCTTAACCCTGCCCCACCTTACCCAAATTATTAAAAAAAATAAGATTTTAATAGGTTTTTTATGCTGACTCAGCAAATATTGAAAAAAAAAACCTAGAACTTCAATAAGACTCATCAAGGGTGAAATCAATTTAGTATAAAGATTGTTCTCTACAATTAGCAAAGCAGCTGAATGGAAAATGAAATAAAAGTGAAATCTCTTAAAAATGGTCCATTGCATTGGTACAATCAGCTACAAAACATATCAAACAAGAGGGGAATAATAAAACCTAAATGGTATCTGAAATGTTAGTTTGTTTTCTTAACTAGTTATTCTTCTTAAACTGTTTGACAAATTTTATATAAAATTATTATTCAACTAGTTCAACTAGTTTTAAATGCACCAATAGAAAGCTTATAAAGTTAAAAATATATAGTCTGTAGTAACATTAGGGTTGCAACACACTCATAAGTCATGGTACTTAGTATACTCAGGAAAACTCAGAACAGAATAAAGTTTTTGAAAATAGTTAGGATAAGTTAGGCTGGTTTAAAATTTTATACTTATTCAGGCTAGCTTGGTTAATTTATTAAAACTGAGGTTAGTTATTTTTTTTCAAAATATCAAGCTATGTATTTTAAAAATTTTGATAGAAATTTAGTTGTTTCACTTTCAATATTAAAATAGTTTAAATCCAGTGTTGTTCAAAAGCTTGATTTAGGCTGTTTTAAAAGGTTTGCTTAACTTTTTTGTTTATTAATTTTATATGTTTTTAATGATTTTAAAAAACTCCTGATGATTGAGGACATTTAAAGGTCATTTAATACAGTTTTTGGTCACTAAAAAATAGTTTTTTACACTCATAGAGTGGCAACCCTGTAACATTTGAAAAAAATAGTGCTATGAAAGTAAGATCAATTTCTGAAAATAAATACAACTACTACCATACATTTATAAAACTTTTTTTAGTATCATAGCTAAAACTAAATAATATATTTAGAATAAATTTCAGTATAAGTTATAGTTAAATTAAAATAGTCAAAGTTAAATCATTGTAGGTATAATTAATGGTAGTTTGTGAATTTATAATTTAAAAATAGAATAAGTATACCGTTAATAAATAAACCGAAATAGAATAAACAGTTGAAGGAAAAGTGATAAAATATCTGGAAGGTTTTATCGAAAAAGAAGAAAAAAACGTTGCTTTTATAGATAAAGTAAAAAGCTGGATCACATCTGAACCAAAGAAAGAAAAAAAGACGATCATTGGTCAAATAAATACAATATATGGACAGAAAAGAGCAAAAGTCGCAGAAAAGTTTTATCTAGGTTCGGAGTTCCTTACGATTGTTGAATTCTATTTGGCAAAGGTAGCAGCAAAACACATGTTAGTTAATATTTTTTTAAACGTAAAAGTTATAAAACATTAAACCAAGAGAGCTTTGACTTACTAAGTATAGACTTATTTTTGTCAATTTAAAAAAAAGATCGTTTAAAAACTATACGCGTCATTTCAAAAAATAATATAAGTAGCACAATAAATACATATTAGATTTTAGACTAATAAACATGAATAAAATCTTTAAAAACTTTTGTATATGAAGTTAATTTATATAAAATTCAAGTAATGCATTATCCTAGTTATTTTACTAAATAATACTTATTATTATTTTTTTTCTTAGTTTAGCACACATAGAACTGAGTAGTTTTAAAAAGTTAGTTTTAAATTTTACTTCAGTCTTATAACTTATTTTACATCTTTAGTAAAAAACACTTACTTTTACTATGATGAGTTTAAGAAATTTATAATCCCTAGTTTGAAAAAATAACTAACAGTGTTACTGAGTTATTCAAATTTAAAATTGAAGCTATTTTTCAACAGGTTTGCTGCTTTGATTATCGCTCTAAAAATTGTTTTCCAGTACTATGCATTTTATTTGAAGAAAGTTTTTCTGCTGGCAGCCAAATCCAAAAAAAGTATCACAACTCTACTTGCTTATTTTCGTTACTCGATTGTACACGGAATTTTGAAGTCTTCTACTGTTGTTAAAATTAAAACGATCTCACTTTGGTTTATTAACCGAATTAGATTTTTTTTGGTAAGTGTTTATTACATTATGTATAATTGTATTTACGTTTTATAACTTACATTCAGACATTGATGGATTAATTATTTTTTAAAACGTTAGACAGAAAAACATATATACTTTTATATATCACCGTTTTTTTAGTTATTTAGTTAGTATTGCAAATTTTGTAGTTTTTTTATATAAATCATTTGAAAATTTAGATAAATATTGAAATGGCATTATAACTTCTGATGTATTATATATATTTAAACTTATAATATGCTTTTAAACGTTAACTTTGAATTATTGCTATTCTAAGTATATGGTTTTGTAATCAAATGCTTACTAATAATTAATTAATACCAGGCTGATACTTTGATCATAGCTATTAGAAATGTTAGAAGAAAAATTGCTGCTTTTTTACTGGATAAATTTTTTACTGAAGAAAGTGAAGAGCAGACTGTAACTGAAATTAATAACGAACTTGTTGAAGGTTAGATTATTTCTTTTTTAATTTTATGTGTTTTTGTTGTTTAGAAAGTTTAACCATTTAAGATAGAATTACTTTTTTTAGAAAAGAATATTTTGATTTTTAAAAATATTCCTTTTAGCATTAAGCGATTGCATTTAAAGCATTTTTTACGAATAAGTTGAGAAGATAGAATATTCACCATAAAAAAATAAAATAATTAAAATTGCTGCATTAAGATACAAACTTTTTTTAAACATGGTTTTTGTTGAAAAAGGTTTTGCATTTAGTTTCTGTTTACATATACTTCTTTAAGTTTAATAATGCAAAATTAAAAAAAGAAAACTTTATTAAGAAAATGATGTAGCATTGCAGCATATTCAAGATACGCCTTTAACAGGAAAAACTGAAGTTTTTACAAAATCAAGTTTCGTAAATTATTTGTTTTTTACAGAAGCAGAGTCAAGAGAATCTACGACAATTTACGTAGATAAAATCCCTCACTTTTACACTCCATGGTAAATAATAACCTAAGTTTAATCTTTTTAAACTGTTACTTTATAAACTATTCAACATATTAATTTCGCTGTTTCGTTAATCAGAAGTTATAATAGGTTTGTAACTTTATTGTTATCTAAATTACACAGACCTTTGCTTGAGCGACAGTTATATGATGGCTCCAGAGGAAGAGAGTAGCGATGAAGATAGTGAGAGTTGCAATGGTGGAGGAGAAAATTCTGGTGATGAAGGTGATGAGTTCAAAAGTCTCAATAATTGTAGTGATGATAAAAAAAAAACAGCAAGAGTATGAGCTGTTATGGAGGAACCTCCATTAAGCTAGCTAATTGTAACGGAGAGGCTATAAACGAGATTGAAAGTTTCAATATAAGATTTCTTTTTCAAACAGAAGATTTGAAAAACACTGAGAACACCTGTGTAGATGCATGCGAGAGTTCAAACAAGATACAAGCTTCTTGCGAGAGCCAGTGTGACTTATTTAAGATAAGAGTTGATGAAACAGACAGTAATAAAGAGATTGGTAGTGATAATGAGAGTGATTGTGAGAGTGATTGTAAGAGTGATTGTGAGAGTGATTGTGAAGGTGAGAGTGAGAGTGATTGTGAGAAAGACTGTGAGAGTGATTGTGAGAGTGATTGTGAGAGTGATTGTGAGAGTGACTGTGAGAGTGATTGTGAGAGTGATTGTGAGAGTGATTGTGAGAGTGACAGTGATTGTGACAGTGATTGTGACAGTGTGAGTGATTGTGACTGTGAGAGTGATTGTGACAGTGTGAGCGGTAGCGATAAATTTGTCTCGTACCGTTACACCGACGAGCATAAAGTGTGTATGCTTTCAGAAAGCAATAAAGCAACTTTTGCTGAGATGAATGCATTGTGGACAACGAAAAAGCGTGAGAGTGTGGTTGATAGTGATGATGAGTGGTGAGTTGTGAGAGGTTTGTCAACAAGAAAGCAGCTATAGTATTTAGAATAAAAAAAAATTATTGAAAAAAAACAGTCAATAAATGAGAACTAAAATAAACCGTTGTTATTATAATACTTTTAGTTCGTTTAATATCATTAAAATGTCTTCAATGTCGATTTTGTTTAAAAGATTTTTTCTTTTAAACCTTATAAAACTTCAAAAATAGTTAAACTAAAGTTAGCAAAATAAATAAAATGTTTCAACTAAACTAATGTATTACTAAATCCACTTAGAACTTTAAACAAAATTTTTTAATGTATACTAGTCTGGAAATTTAAAAAACAATCGGCTATGATAAATAAAAACATTTAAAATAAGCAGAAAAGTTTTCTAACTTAGCTATCAAATCAGTTAATAAAAAAAAACTGTTATTTTTAGTAGATTTACTACAGCATCAAATAAAGCAAACGTGGATTTTTTTACTCTAAATTATATAAAATACTCGATATTTGAATTATTTTTATACCTATATTCCTGATCTACTTTACCTAAATTGTTACTTAATGTGAGAGTATGAATTTAAAGTTTATATAATGTGGGTAAAGGTTTAAGGTTTAATTAAACAAAATTTAAAACTACAGTTACTTTAGGTTAACAAAGCAAAAGTTAAAATTCATTACGTTTTTAAATCTAAAGTTTAAAGTTAAAAGTATTCAACCTAAAAGTTAAACACTTGCTTTAAAACTTTTCAAGTTTAATAAATCAAAAAAAAATCGATATCAATCTACTTTACTGCTTTTGGAAAAAATTAAATTAATCAAGATTTAAAAATAAATTCTTTTATTAATATAAAAAACAATAGTTAGTTCCTTTAATGATACAACATCTTATTTACAGCCTATGAATTTGTAAATAAATTAATTTTGTTTAAGTTACCTACACATATTTAAAAAAAAATTTTTTGTATTACCGACCAATTATATTCTTACTTTTCGAAGTATTTTCGATATTTGTTTATAAAATCCTCGAAAAGTAGATTTTTTATTTATTTAAATATAAGGGATTTTATGTTAGATAATGATAATGTTAGTAAAACGTGCATGACTCATGTCTTACATAAAAACAGTTTAGAATTAAACTTAATTATGACTATTATAAATGGGTTTCGCTTTGTTTTTAATCTAACATTTAGATAAAAAAAGCGTAAACTATTACAGATAGTCAAAATTTAGTGTATTAAACAAAGTTTAAAAGAATTATTTTTTTCTACAGGTACCGTTGGAAAATTGACGGTCTTAGAAATTTACAATCGGGCATGTTTGTATATAGTAGTAAAAAACTAACAGTAAAAAAAATAAAAACACCAACCCTTGAAAACACAGCAAAAAAAAAATTCTGGCTAAAACATCGGTTAAAGTAAAAATATCCAAAAAAAAACATTTTATTCCAAGGGGCCCCAATCAAAATTTCAAACCCCAATCCAATAGATTTAAAAAACAAAGGCAAAGGAGCGTTCTGTAGAAAACAAAATCTTATTTAGCTTTAAAGATAAGGAAAATATTTGAATTTAAAGTTTAATCATTTTTTAAAAATTGCAAAAAAAATATTAATCGAGCTAAGTTAATGCTCGTTTTTAATTGATATATCTTTGCAACCAAAGATCTTAGACTACTTGAGTGATTTAAACTGCTCTTCATATTTAATTAGGTATTTATTAAAAACCATTTCATGGTACTTTTTTTTATGTACTACAACAATAACTGAGTGTAGGAATTTTTGTAATAAAATCACAATGAAATAAAGAAATGAAAATTATCCTTTAACTACAAGAACTACTTAAGAATTCCCTTTAAATGATTAAGAATTTTAACAAAGTAATTTAGCTTAAGTAATTGCTATTTAAGAAATGTATAGGACAGAAACAGAAAAATCAAATACTTTAATCTAACTTGAAACACATCAAAGTAAGTGTTGTTTAAAAAAACTTTCTATATTCAAACAAATGAAATACAGTATTTAATTATATCAACTTTTTAAACATTAAAGAAGTAACTTCAGACAGTTAAAAAAAAAAAGTATAAAACTCTGACTGAATTAGAAGTATTTAGCTGAATACTACATTACAATACCATATAAGATAACATATTATTAGATTTTACAAGTTTTACAATCTTATTGGGTCGTCATGTAATACTCAACATTCAAAAAATTAAAATTTAACATTTAAACAACAAAATAACAAGGTAAATAGTGGTTTATTGAACAAAAACAAAAAATTGCTCAAAATTTTTCCAAGAGCCTGGCTAAACAAAAAGACCTCTCGGTCATCGAGTTGCATACTTAACTTAATCAAAATTGTATTGAGCTACAAATGAAAAGAATGAAAAAAGTTGTGTAAAAGATATAATTTTATTACCCAACTTTGTTTTTTACATTTAAAAGTTTGAAAATGTTAAAATTTATTAAGATTCAGTATTGTAATACAAACACAATGTTAAAGTATGGTTGTCAACAATATAAAAAAAAAATTGAAAATTTATTTATCAGAACAGTTTAAAGCTCTATAATTTCTAACCAGTTCACCTAAAAAAGTTAGTTTATAAACAAAAAATGCCTATGCATAATAATATCAGAACAAACCAGTAACAGTAAATAATACGAGTACGACTGTAGTAGAAAAATAGACAGTAGTAATAAAATCTTGATAAAGTTCCAATAAATCTAGCTGTTTTAAAAAGTGTATTATTTCGAAATACACCAATATAAGACGTTTAACAATCAGAATTTTAAGAAATTAAAGTATACTGAACCGCTAGACTAACGCCATACATATTTCAAATTCGGCAACTGTGCTTAATTACAATCTAAGTCAAAGTTGTTGAATTATAAAATAGTGAGCATTTTAATTTGTTTATTATGATACATATCATGCCAACTGCCAAACATGTGATAAGAAAAACATCTGAGAAAACACCAAAACTAATTGCATTTATTTATGAATTTATATTTTCTTATTAGGTATAAGTAGTCTTAGATTTTATTTTGTTATACTTAATAAAAAAAAATAAACATCAACAGATAAAGTATTTTTTAATTGAGTAACTGAGAAAATCATAAATCTGACTTTTAGTTGTTTCTCATTTATTAGACAAGTATATTTTTTGTCTGAAATTTATGTTTTACTTGATCCTGGACAATACATTAAACCATATCAGTGGTGTTTGACTCAAGAGATTTTTTCTTACACTAGGTCCTTGGGCCAAACTTTTTTAATGCTTATTTTTTGGTGTTCAATAAACAAAGTTTGGTAATTATCTAGCATGATGTTGCACTAATATCAGGCTGAATTAGCATTATAGTTTTATTCGATGTCTTTTTTAACTACAATTTTAGGCAAAAGTTTATTTTTAGCTTGCTATGTCTATTAAGATACTTTGTTTTAAACAAACTATATAAATACATATATATATAATTAAATTTATTTATCATAAAGTTGTATAAGTGAGTATATTACTTTAAGTTTTATGTAGTTAGCTTGTTATTAAAGTGATTTAAATAAAAATTCTTTATATTGAATTTTTAATTAAATTCTGAGGATTCATGTTAAATATGGATTATTTTGCTGGGGAAGGGCAAGTAAAACTTAAATTACTGAGATCAACAAAATTATAAATAGAGCAATAAGGTGCATGCATTTTAAAAGTTGGAATGAAAATGTTAGCAGTTTAAAAATGTCTAATAACTTTTAGATGTTAAAAACATGTTCAAATGTATGTACAAATTCAAAAAAGGTAAAATGCTAATTAATTTTAAGCCTTATTTAACTTTACAAGTATAAACAAAATTCACAATTGTTCAACGAGATTTTCAGTGACAAATTACTATTTTCCTAGAGTAAATAGTCTTTATAGTTTTAAATACACATCCTATACTGGATATAAAAGGGTTGATCATGCCAATTCGATCATCAGACCACAAGTTTCGGTAGACCGAGACTGGTTTTGTCCTTATTAGGACTCATCAGTCAGTCACAACCAAAAAACTTGTAGTCGTCAATCGGTTTATCATGCTTTCGCATCAAGCAACCATTTGCTGGCAATAATTAGTGGCGTCAGAGCATTGTCTTTGCCGTTTAAAAACATTGTCCACTAGGCAAGACATCTGGTATTAGTACAATCAACAAAATCGGCAAAAGTCTGCAGAACAAGTCCGGACTTTTGTTTGCCGTGAGACAAGCTCAAATTTAACTAAAGGGTTGATCATGCCAATTCAATCATCAAGTTTGGTAGACTTGTGGTCTGATGATCGAATTGGCATGATCAACCCTTTTGTTAAATTTGAGCTTGTCTCACGGCAAACAAAACTCCGGACTTGTTCTGCAGACTTTCGCCGATTTTGTTGATTATACTGGATATAAAGTATGGGATGAAATTACAAAAAGCTTAAAAGAACAAAAATATCTCATAGCATTTCAACCTGGACTCAAAAATGTATTACTCAAAAATCAATCAGACAAAACTAAAATTTAATTTTGTGTTTTATATAATATCACATAAAATGATTTATTGGTTAATAATGTTTTTACTCATTATTTTTCTTTTTAAAACTAATCAATGGCAGTTGTGTTGGCTGGGTGTGAACAGAGTTGGTTTGGTCTTGGTTATGGTTTTTGAACATGCAGTTTTCATTTACTAATTATTTTATTTATTTATACTTTTTCATGTGAGTTTTGTAATTAAGTATGGTTGTAGTTTTTTTCAAATATTAAGTTTATTTCTAAGTAACAGAAGTTTTTGAACACATGTACAGTTGAAATTTATTTTGTTTGGTTTTTACATTTAAGTTAGATTTATTAACTAGTTTATTTATTATTTACTGAAGTATTTGTTTTTTTTTTGTTTGGAAACATTAAGTTGTACACTTATAAAAGTAATTTATTTATTTTTATTTTCTTACATGTGTCTAGTATTTATTTGTATGAGAACTAGTTAGTTGAACTGAATATTTACATATTAAAAAAATATAAGAAAATACTAAACATTTTTGCCTTTTGTACTTATAAGCACATGACCTGTATATCTTATTAGAATAGGTTATGCTCTACAGTCGATGCTTATACTCATGTTTGTTTTTACATATTGAAAAGGAAAAAATGTTAGTTAATTAATACTGCATTTTTCAGGGTTGCTCTTGTAAAGAGGGCAAGAAGGAAAATGTGAGCGTACATGATCATAAAAATTAAAATCTTTGGGAGGAGATGGTGTGGTGCCCTATGGTGGACTATGGTTTTCATAGTTAATATTGGCAGTAATGGGTTTAAAAAAGAGTGTATACCATTTTTTTTGTTAAAATTAATTTTTTATTTAATTTAAGTAAAAAAAAACAAAAATCATTTATATTGATCTTAGAGTTAAGTTTTATTAAATTTCTAATTTAAGCTTATCAAACTTATTACAAAATATATGGTGTGAGGCTCGATGACCAAAAGGGTTTTCTCCACACCAATCCATTGACAATAGTTGTGAGCGCTCACATTTTTCTTTCTTTCTTTCTTTCTTTCTTTCTTTCTTTCTTAATATAATTGCTTTATACTGTAAAAAAATTATTTAAATTTTTAAGATTCATTAGTTTATGATAAATAGTTTTGTTGTTTTTGTGTAATTATGTAGCTTATTTAAAACAAATGTCTTTTTATACTAAACATTTTAGGCTGAAAAAAAATAATTTTAGCCTAAAAATATGGTTTAAAAAGTTAAAAATAAAAGTATGGATATATGGCTAACTATTTTTAATACAAAAAAACAACTATTGTTTACTAAAGTTTCAACGTTTTACACAATTCATCAGAGCAATATGAAGCAAACAGCAATTTTTTTTAATGAATCAAAAAAAACACAAAGCAATTCAAAAAATTGAATAATTTTAGTTAGCTAAACATAAAAATAACAATTAAAAGTTTACTTATGTTTTTTTTTTTTTTTTTGTTCTTATATTTAGTTTTATTTTATTGCTATTCTTGTTATTGATAGTGTTTTTTGTTCCTTTAAAATACATATTTTGGTTGTGAAGACAGGGTTGCTGTCTTTCTTTTATTTAGTTATAACTCTTTTTTAATTTTTTCTAATTCATACTTTTCTATGCTACATAAATGGCATGTTTTGTTGTTTTTCTGTTTTGTTTCAGTTCTGCAGAGTATTTTTCATTTACATTATAGTCTTTGTTTGCATCTTTTAACTCCCATATCTAGTTTGATAACTCAGTATTATTATTTTTTAACTTGTTGTTAAAGCTTGCCTTTTGATTGCTATATCTATTTCTGAATGTTGTGCTTGTTGAACCAGCATAACATTTTGTTATGTTCTTAGTTTTTATAGTAGCTCGGTAGATTATATTTTTTTGTAGGCAGTTATTGTTTAAAGGGCATTTTTCTTTCCTGCAATGCAGGTTGTTTTTTGTTGTTTGAGGTTTAGGTTGTTTAATACTTTGTTATTATGTTTAAAAATTTTTGTTTTGAAACCATGCAGCTTTAAGAAATTTTAAGCGTATTCCTGTTGAAAATTTTGTGGTATGGGTGGTTTGCGTCAAAGTGTTTTTTACTAAATTTAAGAATTCCTTGCTTATTTTAGTGGCTACAGTTGGGGAAAAAGGTGGGTTGAAATAAATAATTTTTCTTTTTATTTGTTTTTTTATTGTTATTTGCTTTTTGGTATGTTAGATTGAATTTGTGGTTGGTGGATTTGAGTGCTGAATGGTAATTATGTTTTATACGGTTAAATGATTCTTGGTTACTCGTTAAATTGTTTAGTCTTTTGTTAATAGTTATCAGTAATTGTTGTAATATTTTGTTAGGGTGGTTTGATTGGTTGCTCACATATAGGATGTTCAAATTTGGTTTTCTAAATGGGATGTATGTTCTGTTAGGTAAGTTTAATTCGATATCTAGAAAGTCTGTTTGGATTAGGCCTGCATCTGTTGTTATTTTGAAACCCCATTTGTTAAAAATCTTGAGTAGTATTTTGAATGAGATTTAGTCCATTAGGTTAAATTTTTTGTAATTTTATTACCAACTTTGTTGAAGAACCTAATGTTTATTGATTTTGTAAAATAAAATAAAAGTTTTAAGGGTTAAAAAAACTCAGAATGATTCAGGACAGGTTAAGCACAGTGGGCTGAAAACGGGGATCAAGCGGCCATTGACATAAAACTGTCATAAGAAGCACTATAATACAATTTAAAGTTACACTTAGTGTTACAATAAGAATAATGTTTGTTTTTATTTAAAAAATAGTTAAAATTTTAATTTTTAATGAAACTTTAAAGAAAGAAACTTAGAAAAAAGAAAATTATAATTGGCTACCTCAAGAGAGTCACATTTACTTCCATTTTAGTTTAAATATGAATGAATTTTCAATATCAAGCCGGGTGAAACTATACTCTAAATACAGCTTATTTTTAATTTAAGGCTGATCTTTGTATATCAAAGTTTGTATTATTAATAACGTTACATTTGTACTAGTTAATCAAAAGAAAAAAACGTAAACATTTTGAACAATAAAAACATTTATTTGTTGCAAAACAGTGAAAAAAACAAAATAATTTAGCCTGTGATTAAAAAAAAGCACTTTAAATTTACTAGAAAATATAAGTCAAACAGTAAGTTCTTAAAACTTCTTTGAAATTAAGTTTCTAAAATAAATAAAACACTCTATTCAGTAGCACAAAGCATATGTAACAACGTTTCCCATTCTGAACTACATGATGAATTTTTTTCATTTAGCTGCAAACAACTTCGCGCAGTATGTCCGACTTCTTTACAATAAGTGCAATTCAGTCTGTCTAAAGTGTTGTTAACATTGTAGTCACTATTGTACCATAATTGATTTAAACAGTCTGTTAAATTTTCATACTGAGAAGTTTTTCTTGAAAAGTTCATTCTGTACTGTCTTAGAAACTTGTTGTTAGCTTCCAATCCACTTTCGGTGTATTTTAGCAAACCTCTACCGTTGTTTTGTTCAATTAGTTTAGCACTATGTGCAAGAACAGTATGCGCAGTTGGTGTAAAGCGAGTCCATTTAACCAACATGACCAGCATCATTGTTTTTTGACATAAACTGAGTATTTCTCTACATTAATCTTTCTGTTAGAATTTATAGGCCATAAAATAATGGAAACATACAAAATAATTTTGTTAATGTTTTCTTTTAAACTAACATCAGAAATATGCTTCGTCAGCAGAGTCCTATTATTGGTGTTTAGCAAAGTTTTGACTACATTACCTGTTGTAGAAGTTCCGCCATGGCCTGTGGGATACGGTTTTTCTAGAAAACCTTTAATGTGCTAAAATAGTAAAAAAAACTATTTCAATAACTAAAACATATACTAAGCTGCCATGTTTTGACCAATACTAACTGTTCTCATCATTCTTGGAGCTTAAATGATCTGTAAACAAAAGTAAGTGAATCTATACACATTAAGAACCTTCTAGAACATACAAAATGGTCTTTTTTGTCATAGTGAAAAACCAGGGATAGGATATTATATCAATTTTTTAACAGAAATATCGCTTGTCAAAACCTAAAAAATAGTTATATTCCACATGATAGATTTGTCTGTAATTTTGTATATAGATTCCTTGTCATTTTTACTAAATTATCAAAAAAAAATTATATTGGTTCTACGGTGTCGAATTGAGAAAATTAACCCTGAAGAATACCCTAAATTGCCAGAAAATCATCAATGAACTTTCGGCGAGAATAGAAGATTTTTTAAATGAGAAATAATATACTTTTACATTTAAGTATTCAATGAATTTTGACTTTTTTCAATTAACATTAAACCAAAGAAATGAAAAAACTTAAAAAAAAGTATTTGTATAAAAGCTTATAATGTGTTTTTTAACAGTAGATGTAGACCTTAATTTTGACAAAAATTTAAGCATTTTTGAGGCTTTTTTAAACTTAAAAAAAGCAAACTTTGGCTACATTTAAGCTTACATAACTTTTAGTATACTTTAAGCAGAACAGAAACAAACCCAGTTTTTAAAAGAAGAAACCCCCTCTAAACAATTAAATAAAAATCTTGCTTTAACTGTTTAGTCGCAAAAATAGTCAATGGCCACTTGCCAGCCCACTGTGTTAAGGTCTTTCAGAACAGTTTTTTACTCAAATAGTGGTGACCCTGCTGATAGCAATGGTAATGCTTGCCTTGAAAACTCTCTGAGTGAACTTTACAAGATCAAAACCCAGTGGTTTACATAAATGAAAAAATACACTACTATAAGATGACTGAGCTAATAATCTTATTTACTAAGTCACTACACAAGCATTTATGAATACTTGTATGTTTACTCTTCAAGACCATCATAAAGCACTTAAAATTTATCAAGTTAATCCATTCAATAGCTATGATAAAACTACTTAAGTTTTTTTTGTCTAATTTTTAGTTCAAAAACCAAATTATTATATTTGCAAACTTTGTATAAACAATGAACTTCACCACATAACCAACAACAACGGCATCCGAGACAACCTACGACCGGTTTCGTCCTTATTAGGACTCGTCAGGCAGGCATAGTTGTGAGAAACCACTGTTGAGATCTTCCCAATCTGGCTTAAGTACAAAGCTTTATTATGAAACTTTCTTAATTTTATCAAAAGTAAATTTGTCAAAAAAAAAAGGTTAATAGGTAAAATAATTTTTTCTTAAAACATTAGGGAGTACTTGGTGGTGTTTGCTGGACATTTTTGAACGTAACATTTGGATGTGTTTTGGCTTCATTAAGAAGAATTTGTCAACAAAAAAAATTTTTTTTTAATGTTGTGATCCAAAAAACTGATTTGAACCCCAAAAATCACATATTTTTTTGATTTTTCAACTTAAATAGTAATACAGTCAGTTATACATGTCCTAGACTTATAATTAATATTTTAAATGAAAGCTTATATTTAAAGATACATGTTTAAAGAGATTTCAAATTCTTTAGATGTATTATGACGTCATAATCACACAAATATACAAATTTTGTCTGTAAAATGGTGCTTTTTGAAAAATTAAAAAGCATAGCTAGTTGTTTAAAATTGTTATTGTAAAATGAAACTTGGTAGGTATAGATACTTACCTTTAGAATTAAGGTGTGGTATGTATATTAAAGGGATATTTGATGTCATAATTTGTTTAGCTATGATTGTTTAAAAAAAACCTTAAACTAAATAATAATTCAATTTGCATTACAATAAAATAATAAAATTTCTGATTTATTCTATGAAATATAATGTTGTATGGCATTAAACGTTAAGTTAATGATTGCAAAATAAAGACTATAAAAAAAAATTTAAGGACATGGCAAAATAAAACAAACTTTACACTGTATCATTTAGTATTAATACTTATCATTACTGCAAAATTACTGACATTTTTAAAAACAAAACTATAAAACAACTGTCACATGATTACAAAAATATAATTGATTGTCCGTTTGAAATAATCAGGTAAACATAATACTCATAAAGATACAAAAAACTATCATTTAGTGTTTTTAAAAGAAATTAGTTCTACTATTAATACTATTTGGATATTATTACAGTAACCTACCAGCTAGGTACGCATTTTGAACACAGCACAGGAATGAATACCCAACTGGCAGTGCTAACCTAGAAATTTTTTGTCTTCACTTAATTATATTAAGCCATATACATAGCTAGTTACATTAATTACATATTAAAAACATGTTAAAAGCCACTAAAGTTTACAATTGAAAGCGAATTCCCCAATAACAAAAACTTTCATCATAAAACAAAAATATTTATAGAAAGTATATTAGAAGTCTTTTTTTTATGTTCATTTAAATATATATATTTATAAAAAAAATAATGTGATTTTATATACTTCATCATTTCTATATAGCCCAATTTAAGGACTTAAAAATAGTTTATTAAGAAAACTTGAATTAAAAAAATAACCAGAACATACACAATAGAGTTGTTTTTAATCTTCAGCTAGTACGGTTTTATATGAATAGCACTTTGTTAAGCAGTGATACAAAAATTATAAAAAAATAAAAAAACACTATGGCGTAATTATTAAATATTGTACTGTACAATATACTAAATATAATGTACAAATTATTCTACAGTTGTACTGTTAATTTATTTTACAATTTTACTGTACAAAATATAAATTAATAATTACTTCATAGTGTTTTTTGTTTTTTTGTATAACTTTTGTATCATTGCTAAGCAAAGTGCTATTCATATCAAACCATACTTGCTGAAGATTAAACACAGCTTTATTGTTTTTATGGAACATATGTTCTGGTTTTTTAAATATTTTTTATTTTTTAATTAAGCATTTATATAATATTTATATTCAAACCACAATTTTTTAATCTATCTTGTATTTACTTGTAGCTTTAGAGTTTAGGTATTACATATTACACATAATTATGTAAATACTAGTTTTAAATAAATAAATGTTTATGAAAACATTGATCATGCTTTTATTAACTGTGTTTTTTCTTAAAGGTTAATTTAGGGTTCTAAAAATAAAAAAATAAAACCAACAAAAAATGTCTGGTAAATCCAAACAACAAGCTACCCTAACAGATATGTTTTCAAAAGAATCTAGTTCTAAATAAATCTCAATTGCAATGTTATTTGTTTTCATTAATATTTATTATTTATACAAATTTTACATTTATCTTTCAATCATTGAATATATAAGTGTCTATTGCAATAACCTTTAATTATGTCAATAATGATTTTTTATACAATTTATATATATATATGATACAAAAGTATGTAAACATTAAATACACTGTTCATTATTTTTGTTTATCAAAATTTGTATTTGTATTTTTATTCATATGTTATAATCGTGGGATATGCAAATTTAAAATGCACTGTTTGTTATTTTCTTTAAATAAATAAACTACTGTAACATGTTGTTTTAATTATTGAATTTGATGTTCAGTTTGTAAGTTTATAACTTATTTTCTGGTCCCTATAGTTTGAAACTATTTTAATTTAATTCAGTACAACTTATTTTAAAATATAATGCTTATGTAATACTAGTTTAAGGTTTTCTTTCAACTCAAATGAAATTGTATTTTGAATACATCTTTTTTTTTTGATAAAAAGTGCGTACTATACCAGCAGTTTGTACCTAGCAAGTGCGTACTTAGTTGGTGGTTATTGTACAGTAAACATTAAAATTATTTAAATTAATAATCTTCAATCTTAGATCTAATGTTAAATTATCAAACACTAAAATGAACGAAGTAGACACTGACAGTGATGATGAGCTTCCACACGGTTTTGAGGAGCGGGCAACACCAGAAGGGTGGGTTTACTATGCCAACCACTTGACCCAAGAAACCAAGTGGGAACACCCAATCAGTGGAAAAAGAAAGCAAGTGTCACCAAGGTTAATAGCAAGCTTCTTCTTAAATGATAAAAATCATATATTGAAGCAATAATTATATCAGTTTGTATAAATTTTACTAAGGTAAAGAGTTGCTATTAGCCTCTTGTTAAAAGTTTAATAAATGTTTAAATATTAAAATGAATAAAATCACATTAATGCCATAGGATGGCAAAACTTTTTTTTTCAGAAATAACATTGGCTCTTATGTCAAAGCTTCAAGTATGAACTATAAAAGTATGAAATATCACTAAGATTAGAAAGTTAGTTTCTTCTCAGGCTGATAAAAGGCATCTATTAAAGCAATAAGTGTATAACAGTTTGTATAATTTAGAGTTATTTTATAATCTGTTTAAACAGGCTTCAAGAGTATCAAGTGTTAGGTTTCAAAACTAGCATTTGTACAAATATTTCAACTTTTTTGATGTATCTATTTATTTACTAATTTATTTATTATTTAAAGTTTTTTACCCAGTTTGAGTAGTTTTTTTACTAATTTATTTAAAAAAAATATACTCTCGCTCACTTCAATCTAGTTGTAAAAATGTAAAAAACATTTTAGATTTAAAATCTAGAAAGAACCATTCGAGTTTAAATGAATTTTCTGTTCATAAAACCTTTTAAAGCTCTTTATTTGACACTGTGAATCTTAAAAAATATGTAATAATTTTTTTTTCGTTATTGTTCCTATTATTTTAAAGTTGGTACAAATAAAGACCACAAGGTAATTTTTTTTGTGCCCCTGCAATATACTAAATTTGTTTTTAAAAAATATTTTTTTTGACAATCTTTCATATTTAAATTTATTATATCTGGCGTGAGTACTTTTTTGATTAAAACGTTTTTAACCACTTGATGAGAACAGCTCTACAAAACCTGTAAAGATTGTAACATACAATAAAAAGTAGCACATTATGATTATAAAACATTGTGTTCAAAATGTATTAATAAAGTTTTTAGGTTTATAAAGTGTGCATTCAGATTTATGTGCTTATTTAAATCATTTAAAGCCTTAAAATAGATAAAAAAATTCAAACAAAGATTGTGTTTTTTAAAATTTTTTCTACAACTTATTTAGATTTTTTGTTTTAATAGTTTCTATTATAAAAATCGTTTTAGCTTTTATTTAGCCTTTTCATAAAATATATCGTTTCTTATTAACAACATTTTTAGAAAACACTTTTAAAAGTATTTGACTATTTTTAAAAATAAAAAAGATAGTAAATAAGGGTTAATGAATTAAGGGCATAGGGGGGGGTAAACACCCTTTTTTGGTTTTTGATCTTATTTTATATAGTTTTTACTAAGCTACAAGATGCTTTTTACAGATTTAAAAAATGCAAAATAGTTTTTGAGATATAGCCGGTCAAAGTCGAAGCCGACAATAGGATCCTTATGGGAGGCGCAAACTAAAACGGCAAAAATAGACTATTTCACTAAAAATCTATCTTCTCCTACGTTTTTTGAGATAACTACCTCAAACTTTCAGGAAATGTTCCTTGATATATTTATAAAATTCTGTCGGAAGGAATTTTTAAAAAAATAAAAAATAAAAATTTTATATAAAAAATAAACAAAAAAAACAGTTTTTTTTTTGTTTTTTTGTTATAAAATTTTTATTTTTTAATTTTTTTAAATTCTGTTCCGACAGAATTTTCTAAATACTGCAAGGAACATATCCTGAAAATTTGAGGTAGTTATCTCAAAAAACGTAGGAGGAGATAGATTTTTAGTGATTTCTTGTTATTTGACGTTTTAGTTTGCGCCTCCCATAAGGATCCTATTGTCGGCTTCAACTTTGACCGGCTATATCTCAAAAATTATTTTGAATTTTTTAAATCTGTAAAAAGCATCTTGTAGCTTAGTAAAAACTATATAAAATAAGATCAAAAACCAAAAAAGGGTGTTTACCCCCCCCTATGCCCTTAATGAAAATACAATAACTAGAAAGTATTATGTTAATTTTCAATATTTTATTATTTTAGTTAACCCATTTTAAACATAAAATTAAAACATTAGATTACCTTATGGCTGGAAAAGAAAAGAAGATGAACAAGGGAGAAGCTACTTTGTTGACACAATAAATGACAGGACAACTTACACTGATCCAAGATTAGCTTTCTGCAGGTTTCAAACAAAACAATGATTAGACCTTAATTTTAACTGTGTAAAAGTTACAATTTTTAATTAGGACTAGCTAATATATTATTGTTTATGAATTGTATATATTTTGAAGCTAAACAAAAAAAAGTATTTAAACCTTTAGCAACTTTTTCTTTGAAACATATACAGAACGTTTAAGGACATTTAACATTAAATGATCTAGACAAACAAAAAATAAGACAAACAAAAATAAAAATATAGCTTTTCTCTATGTAATTGTTTTATAAGTTGACTGTTTATTTTATAAATATTATAAGGGCATAGGGGGTGGTAAAACACCTTTTTCAAAATTTAGTCTTATTTTATTGAGTTTAAATAAAGCTACAAGTTGCTTTTTACTGATTTTTAAAACTCAAAATAAATTTAGAGATATAGCTGGTCAAAGTCGGAGACTACATTAGGTTCCTTATGGGAGGTGCAAACTAAAACAGCAAATAACTAGAAATCACTAAAAATCTATCTTCTCCTACATTTTTTGAGATAACTTCCTCAAACTTTCAGGGTATGTTCCTTGCAATATTTAAAAAATTGGTCAAAACAGAATTTAAAAAAACAAAAAAATGTAAATTTTATTACAAAAAAGAAAAACTGTTTTTTCTGTTTATATTTTTACTAATTTTATTTTTATAATTTTTTAAAAATTCCATACAACAGAATTTTTTAAATATCGCAAGGAACATTTCCTGAAAGTTTGAGGTATTTGTCTCAAAAAACGTAGAAGATAGATTTTTAGTGAAATAGTCTTTTTTTGCCGTTTTAGTTTGCGCCTCCCATAAGGAACCTATTGTTGCCTCCGACTTTGACCTGCTATATCTCAAAAACTGTTTTGAATATTAAAATCAGTAAAAGGCATCTTGTAGCTTAATTAAAACTCTATAAAATAAGATTTAATTGTGAAAAAAGTGATTTACCCCTTCCCCCTATACCCCTAACTAATATTAGTTTCTATTATTTATAAATTATAAGCGTGTATGTACCTATTCTAATAAATTTTAATATGATAAAGTTTTCATAACATGTTTTAGATGTAGATTATTTTTATTTACTTTTTTTCTTTGATTAATTAAATAAAATCAACCAATTCTTGTTTTGATTGGTAATATTCAGGCTATAAATTTAAGTGTTTTCAAATATTATCTAATGTTTTAAGTTTTTAAAATAAACAGAGATGTCAACAACGGAAAGCTCAGTACATTTCCCAAGCAGAAATACGATGCAAACACGACAACTGAGCAAATTTTGCTCGGATCAGACCTGAGTGGCAAGGTGGCTATAATCACTGGAGGTAACACAGGAATTGGTTTCGAGACGGCCAGAAGTTTGGCTCACCACGGGTGTCATGTTTTTCTGGCTTGCAGAAATCTTGCAAAAGCTCACAGCGCCAGAAAAGATATATGCAAAAACAGGTATTAGAGTATTGAAAATATCTTTGAATTCGTAAAATTATTCAAGTTTTTATCTTTCTTTCAATCTGAATTTTTATTGTCAATTCTCAAGCATCTAGTTTTCTAATATTGTTAGCAAAAATAATTAGTAGTTTGATTGAAGCATGCAACTTTAGTATTGTCACAGAGTTTGAAATTTGGCAAATTTGACAAAAAAAAAAAGGAAAAAACCTAGAATTTGCGAAATAAAAAAAATCTGGAACTTTGTACAAAATTTACTAGAAAACTTGGATTTAAAAAATATTTATATCAACGTAATTTTGATTAGATACGAAAAATCTATCAAAAAGATAAACATTTTTTGTATTATTATTATTTTTTTGTTAAAAAATAGATTTAAAGTAGCTTTATAGTATCTCTTTAAATAGTGTTATACTATTGAAGACAATTTTTTTCAAACTCAAGTTTAGTTATATTTTAAAAGTGGACCAAAAGACCTATCTTTTAGAAACCTGAAGAATAATTTAAAAATCTTGAAGAATTCTACAAAAACCCTTTTGCAACCCTGGTTGTTGATCTACCAAACAAGCAAACATTTAATGCTAGAAATGTATATTTGTTTTTGTCATTTCTGTAAAGATATTTTTATTTGTTGTGTAAGGTTTGTTGTAATATTTAAAACAGATCTGATTGTAAAATAACGGTAATGGAATTGGACTTGGCTTCATTGAAGAGTATTCGCAAATTTTCTAGGTATGGTTTTATGTCCTTTCTAAGTTAAATAAACTTGAACTATTAATATTATCTATAGCAAAATAAGAAATGTGTTTAAATATTAAAACAAAACATTTTAAATCTAAAAAATCAATATTTAAAACATGCTAACGAAGGTAACTTTCATCTCCTATAGTTATGTACAGTGTAAAGAAAAAATATTTAAGAGAAATAATTAAAGTTGTTTTCAAATATGAGTACAAGCAAGCAAAAATTATAATTAACCTTTAAAGGTTCAGTCAACAATTTTATTTAATACCAGCGCTTACTTTTTACGATAAAAGTTATGAATTATATGTTATATATATAAATGGTTTTTTTCAGGAATTTTCTATAATTAACACCTAAACGTTTTTGCTTACAGATTTTTTTACTACGATGCTTATAGTAACAAAAAAAAAACGACAAGAAACTGTAAACTAGACTTTATGTTGATTATTCAAACTGTACTTTCCAGGGACTTCGTGGAAAAGCGGCTGCCGATCCACATGCTGATACTGAACGCCGCGGTGCTGATGCGGCCGTGGCAGCTCACCGAGGACGGCGTGGAGCTGACCTTCGCCACCAACCACGTCGGGCACTTCTACCTCGTGCAGCAGCTGACCGCCACTTTGAAGCAGTCGGCC